>NC_066575.1:7155459-7275459 GCF_024679095.1 Eriocheir sinensis | reverse complement strand
GAAAGAAAGAAAGATACATACAAAAACAAAAGCAGACATTTAAAAACAAACAAACAAACAGATAAAAAGAAAAAAACAAAGAATAAAACAAACACACACACACACACACACACACACACACACACACACACACATAACAACAACAACAACAACAACAACAACAAACAAAACACCAAATTAATTCACACAAAAAAAAAAACCAATTCATTTCTATTACATCACTTAAAACACTAGAATAAAAATAAAAGTAAAAATAATAAAAGATCTGACAGGGAGATTAATTAGTTTCCTCCTTTTTCTTGCATTTATGATTAACACACAAAGAGATTTTACTATAATAACACCCTTCCCCTCCCCTCCCCCCCCTCTACCTCCTTTACTTCCCCTCCCTTCTTCCTCTCTACCCCCTCCCACTCTCCCTTCATCTTCCCTCCTCTACCTCCATCCTCTCTACCATTCCTCTTCTATCTCCTTCCCTTTATCTCCTCCTCCTCCTTCTCTACCCCCTTTTCCCTCTCTATCCTCACTCCCCTCTCCCCTCCTTCCCCTTGAAACCCTCCCCTCTATCATCACTCCTCCTCCTCCTCTCCTCCTCCTCCTTCTCTACCCCCTTTTCCCTCTCTATCCTCACTCCCCTCTCCCCTCCTTCCCCTTGAAACCCTCCCCTCTATCATCACTCCCCTCCTCCTCCCCCCTCGATCTTCCCTCCTCCTCCTCCTCCTCCTCTACCCCCTTTTCCCTCTCTATCCTCACTCCCCTCTCCCCTCATCCCCCTTGAAACCCTCCCCTCTATCATCACTCCCCACCTCCTCCCCCCCCCTCGATCCCTCCCCCTATCCCCATTTCCCTTCCCCTTCATGCCAGTCCCCCCTTTCCACCATTCCCCCTACCCCTTCCCCCTCCCCCTCTATTAGTCCATTCACAGCAGCTATTAAGTGAAGAGTAATGACCCCCACACTTCCCCTTTTCAATGACTCACGATTCATTAAGGGAACCATTTAATTAATTTTCGTTTTCCCTGAGTGAGAAAATATTTTATCGCCTGGTCATTTTATTCTGCTTGCTGTTGTTGTTGTTGTTGTTGTTCTTTGTTGTTTGTTGGTCGTTTCTCAAATTGCTTCCGACGTTAATGACTCGTTAGTATTTCATAACTGGTTCAGATATTTCATTGTTCTCTCTCTATTTGTCATGTTTTCTGGATCTTCTTTTCTTATATTTTACGTCCGGTATGGAAATGAGTTAGTCTCTCTCTCACTCTCTCTCTCTCTCTCTCTCTCTCTCTCTCTCTCTCTCTCTCTCTCTCTCTCTCTCTCTCTCTCTCTCTCTCTCTCTCTTCCTTTATTTTTTCTTTCCTTTATTTTCTCTCATTTCTTTCCATTTGAATTTCTTGTCATTTTTCTCCTCTCTTAATTTTCTTTTCTTTTTTTTCTTTTCTTTTTTTTTCCTTTCTCTTCCATTTTTTACATTCCTTTCTTTCTTTTACGTCCTTTTTTTCTTTATTTTTTCTTTCCTTTTTTCCCCTTCCTTTTCTTTAACTCGTTTTTCATCTCTTCTCTCCTTTCCTCTGATCTCCTTCCCTCTCCCTCTCCCTCTCTCTCTCCTTTCCTCTCATCTCCTTCCCTCTCCCTCTCCCTCTCTCTCTCTCCTTTCCTCTCATCTCCTTCCCTCTCCCTCTCCCTCTCTCTCCTTTCCTCTCATCTCCTTCCCTCTCCCTCTCCCTCTCCCTCTCTCTCTCCTTTCCTCTGATCTCCTTCACTCTCCCTCTCCCTCTCTCTCCTTTCCTCCCTCTCTCTCTCTCTCCTTTCCTCTGATCACCTACCCTCTCCCTATCTCTCCTTTCCTCTGATCTCCTTCCCTCTCTCTCTCCCTCTCTCTCTCCTTTCCTCTCATCTCCTTCCCTCTCCCTCTCCCTCTCTCTCTCCTTTCCTCTGATCTCCTTCCCTCTCCCTCTCCCTCTCTCTCTCCTTTCCTCTGATCTCCTTCCCTCTCCCTCTCCCTCTCTCTCTCCTTTCCTCTCATCTCCTTCCCTCTCCCTCTCTCTCTCCTTTCCTCTCATCTCCTTCCTCTCCCTCTCCCTCTCTCTCCTTTCTCTCATCTCCTTCCTCTCTCTCCTCTCTCTCCTCTCTCTCTCTCCTCTCTCCTCTCCTCTCTCTCCTCCCTCCTCTCTCTCTCTCCTTTCCTCTCATCTCCTTCCCTCTCCCTCTCCCTCTCTCTCCCTCTCCCTCCCTCTCTCTCCCTCTCTCTCTTAGCATGCGCCGCTTAGAGTGTCATTAATTTCACGTACGTTGTCGTTGTTATGCTCCTCGTCGTTCCCTCTTGCTGTCGTTGTATGCATCTTTCATTGGCGCAGATGTCATCCGTCCGTAGGAGAGCTGATATATTTTGCTACTTGCTTTTTACCACTTTTTTTTTATATTCCTAGTTTTCCTTTTTCATTTTTTTCATTTTCCTAGTTTTCATTTTTCCCCTTTTTTTCTTTATTTTCCTAGTTTTCCTTTTTCTTTTTTTTCATTTTCCTAGTTTTCATTTTTCCTCTTTATTTTCCTAGATTTCCTTTTTCCCCTTTTTTTCTTTATTTTCCTAGTTTTCATTTTTCCTCATTTTATTTTCCTAGATTTCCTTTTTCCTCTTTTTTTCTTTATTTTCCTGGTTTTCCTTTTTCCTCTTTTTTCTTTATTTTCCTAGTTTTCCTTTATCCCTTTTTTTCTTTATTTTCCTAGTTTTTCTTTTTCCTCTTTTTTTCTTTATTTTCCTAGTTTTCCTTTTTCCTCTTTTTTTCTTTATTTTCCTAGTTTTCCTTTTTCCTCTTTTTTCTTTATTTTCCTAGTTTTCCTTTTTCCTCTTTTTTTCTTTATTTTCCTAGTTTTCCTTTTTCCTCTTTTTTCTTTATTTTCCTAGTTTTCCTTTTTCCTCTTTTTTTCTTTATTTTCCTAGTTTTCCTTTTTCCTCTTTTTTTCTTTATTTTCCTAGTTTTCCTTTTTCCTTTTTTTCTTTATTTTCCTAGTTTTCCTTTTCTCCCTCTAATTTAAGTCCATTGTCAAATTGAGAAATTATACATATTTTATTTTTCTTTGTATTTTTTCAAGTATTTTTATTTTGCCTATTTCTCTTTTATTTCGTTTTTTTCCAATTTCTTTTTCATTTTTTCATATGCAATTGTTTTCTAATTTTCATGCTTTTCATGTTTACTATTAAGGTTTCCATGTCACCCGTCTATCGTACATTTGATCTAGTATAATATTTTTCATTCCTTTCATTTTTATATTTTTCATTTTTCGTCTGTGTGGTAATTGTTTTTTTCTTCCTTTTATTCTTTTCTTTGTCTGTTTTGGTTGTCGTCTGTCTATCGTACATAATTTTATCATCTCTTACTATTCTCTTTTTTCCTTATCTTCTTTTATTTTAAGTTTCTATGTCAAGATTCTCGAGAAATTCAACGTTTTGTATTTTCTATCTTCTCTTCCATTCTTCATCTTTTTTCTCATCTTTGTTTTCTTTATCTTCTTTTCTTCCTTTTTTTTTGGTCTGTAATTGAGGTCTCTATGTCATCCGCCTATTGTACTTTTGAATATATTTTATTACTATTTTCATTTTCTTCCTCATTATTTGTCTATAATTAAGTTCATTTCCCTCTTGTTTTTCGTCTAATAATGAAGGTTCGCATGTCAAGAATCTCAACAAATTAAACACGACACTAATAATTTCCCCTTGTATAATGACACACACACACACACACACACACACACACACACACACACACACACACACACACACACCCACAGAGAGAGAGAGAGAGAGTAAACAAACAAACACAAACACACACACCCACTATCAGCACAACTCCCCGGGGTTACCTGCCCAGGTGAGCCGCGCGGCCACTCTGCGATAAGGCCGTCGATCGTAAACACAATTAGATGAAAATATTCCCTTGTCAGTTTTCTGTTGTCAATTTTCTCTTGTCATTAAGGTGAAGACAACCCACTCGAGGCGCTCTTAAGGAGGAGGAGGAGGAGGAGGAGGAGGAGGAGGGGGTTCACTTGACACAATTATATAAAGTCATCAAGTTCTTATCAAAATTACAACACGACAATGCACTACACTTGACGAAGACGAGACAGGGACGTGTTCGCTCTGACTGACTGACTGACTGACTGACTGATTGACTGACGGACTGACTGGCTCTCTGAAGGATTGATGGACTGAGTGATTGCCGGCCTGTCCGTCTGTCTGTCTTTCTATCTTCCTGCCTGCCTGCCTGTCTGTATGCCTGCGTGCTTGTCTGTATATGTGTCTGTCTGTCTGTCTTCCTGCCTGCTTGCCTGCCTGCCTGTCTGTCTGTCTGTATCTGTCTAGCTTTCTGTTTCTCCGTCTGTCTGTTAATATTCTTTCATTAACCAATAAACTATATGACTGTCTTGCTAAGTGACTGATTAACTGACATCCGGAACTAGCCTCAAGTGGATATTTAAAAAAAAGATGAGCCAAAATGAATGACTGACAGACTGAATGACAGGCACTGAATGACACCTTTTTTTTTTTTACAACAAAGGAGACAGCTCAAGGGCACAAAAAAAGGAAACAATGATAAAGAAAAGCCCGCTACTCGCTGCTCCTAAAAAGAATCCAAAGAGGTGGCCGAAAGTGGGGTCAATTTCGGGAGGAGGGGGGTCCAGATACCTTGGCCGACTAACATAATAAAGTCTTAATTATTTATACAAAAGAGACTCTGATTGACTGACTGATCGATTTGCAATGCCTAACCTAACCTAGCCCAACTTATCCTAAACCAGTCTAACCTATCCTATCCTATCCTAACCTAACCTAACCTAGCCCAACTTATCCTAAACCAGTCTAACCTATCCTATCCTATCCTAACCTAACCTAGCCCAACCTCACCTAAACCAGTCTAACCTTTCCTATCCTATCCTAACCTAACCTAGCCCAACCTAACCTAAACCAGTCTAGCCTATCCTATCCTATCCTAACCTAACCTAACCTAGCCCAACCTCACCTAAACCAGTCTAACCTATCCTATCCTATCCTAACCTAACCCAGCCTACCCCAACCCACCCTAACCCAGCCTAGCCTAACTTAACCAAACCCAAATTTAACCTACCTTAAAATAATTGAATCTATTATACATCCGACAAGATGAATGCTGATTGATTGGTACGCTGACTGAATGACTGACAGGCTGACTGATCAACTTGCAACACCGAACCTAAGCTAACGAAACATATTATACAACATGCTGAGTGACTGACTGATTGGCTTGCTGACTGAATGACTGAATGACTGACTGACTGATTGACCGGCTGACTGACTGACCGACTGACTGATTAACTTATATGAACTGGGGAAAAAAAGTATATATAGAAAAATAAATGAAACAAAGTACAACAATAGATAGATAGATAGATAGGGAGATAGAGAGAGAGAGAGAGAGAGAAGTGAGCTATCATATCCAGTACAAACATTACTTTTCATCACCTCCTCCTCCTCCTCCTCCTCCTCCTCCTCCTCTTCCTCCTTCTCCTCCTCACACCTGCCCGGATGCATAAGTCTCCCTCTCACACGTCTCTCTCTCCGTCATTAGTAAGGATAACACCTCTCTCTCTCTCTCTCTCTCTCTCTCTCTCTCTCTCTCTCTCTCTCTCTCTCTCTCTCTCTCTCTCTCTCTCTCTCTCTCTCTCTCTCTCTCTCTCTCTCTCTCTCTCTCTCTCTCTCTCTCTCTCTCTCTCTCTCTCTCTCTCTCTCTCTCTCTCTCTCTCTCTCTCTCTCTCTCTCTCTCTCATCTTCTCTCATCTTCTCTCATCTTCACTTCTCCTCTCTCTCTCTCTCTCTCTCTCTCTCTCTCTCTCTCTCTCTCTCTCTCTCTCTCTCTCTCTCTCTCTCTCTCTCCACGTACGCAGACTGATCAGCTTCGGGAAAGAATTTACGAGCAGGTAATCGCCTCTTCCTTACGTCTTCATTGAGGAGGAGGAGGAGGAGGAGGAGGAGGAGGAGGAGGAGGAAATGAGAGAATAAGATGCGAGGGTTTGATGACAGGAAATATTTTGCAAGTAAAGTGAAACGAAGAGAGAGAGAGAGAGAGAGAGAGAGAGAGAGAGAGAGAGAGAGAGAATAAGGGGAAGGATCCTCTCTACTCTAACACACACACACACACACACACACACACACACACACGAACAAACAACATCATAAACCAAATTCATGAGGTGATTTTCATTACTTATGGAGTCTCCTTGAGGGGGGGGTGGGGGGGAAGAGGAGGGGGGGAAAATATGAAGGGCGGAGAGAAAGAAGGGGAAGGGAAAGGTAACGAATGGGGAGAGAGAGAGAGAGAAGGATCCTGTCTTCATTTCCACACACACACACACACACACACACACACACACACACACACACACACACCAGCTTGCATGCCGGCGGAGTATTGATATTCAGGCGGCTGGTAACAAGGTGCTTAATTTGACAGACTTACAAAGATGCTGACCCCCCCTACCCCCTCCCCTCCTCCCTTCCCTCTGACCTCCCTGCCCCCTTCCCACTGACCTTCCCTCCCTTCCTCCCCTCCTGGTATGTGCCCTCTCCTACCCCTTCCCTCTCCTACATCTCTTCTTCTCCTCTCCCCTTCCCTTCTTCCCCTCCTTCTATTCGTCCTCCTCCTACCCCTTTCGTCTCCTTCATCTCCTCTTCTCTCCTTCCCTTCTACCTCCCCTTTCCTCCCTTCCTCCATCTTCTCCCAATTGTTCCTCCTCCTTTCTTGCTTCTTTCTCCTCCTCCTTCACCTCTCTCTCTCTCTCTCTCTCTCTCTCTCTCTCTCTCTCTCTCTCTCTCTCTCTCTCTCTCTCTCTCCATTCACTATATTCATTCAATAACTTAGTAACTCCTTTCTTCTTTATTTAATTCCCTCTCACTCTCCACTAAGACCTCCCTTTCTATCCCTCCCTCCCTCCCTCAGTCACGTTTCTCCCTGATAACAAGAGAACACAAGGAACAATTGACTCTCTATTGATACTCTTTTATTCCTTCCATTCTCTTTGTGTTCCACGATGCATTTCATAATTCAATTCTTTCATTTTTTTCCTTCTTTTTTTAAACCCATAATTTCTTTCTTTCTTTCCTCCTCAAGAACATTAACAGCTAATACACTCTTCTTCAAGCTCGCTTTTATACACCTTTATCACATCGTCTTCTGGCAATTCACTCGACACAAAGAAACTCGGAGAAAAAAGCTGATAACACGATTGAACATTGAGAAGAGTGAGTGAGAGAGAGAGGGAGGGAGAGAGGGAGGGAGTCCGCCTCGCTAAACACTGCAAGGGAAACTGAGATGAGAGAAGCTGTGCATGTAGTATCTCTTTGTATGATGATGCTGTGCGTGTATTGGTGTGTTGCAATTTTACTTCGGCAATGAGGAAGAAGGAAAACGAAAATAACAAAAACAATGAGAATAAAGGTTAGGAATGACTGGAAAAGAAGAGAAAGGGAAAGAAATATAAAAATTAGGATGACACGAAGATTAAAATGTGTATATTGACGTGGCGTATATTGGTGTGTTGCAATTTTACTTCGGCAACGAGGAAGAAGGAACACGAAAATAACAAAAACAATGAGAATAAAGGTTAGGAATGACTGGAAAAGAAGAGAAAGGGAAAGAAATATTAAAATAAGAATGAGACGAAGATTAAAATGTGAGTATTGACACACATCCTCGTAGGAGTCAAAGATTTCAAGCTGCACATTTTAACCTTCGCCTATTTATAATTTCCTCCCCATTATATTTTTTTTCACTCTTACCTAACCTGTTTTCCCATCCTCTTTATTGTTTTCTTCTTCCCTTCCTCATTGAACAGGTATGCACTGTTTTTCTTTCAAGGGTGTACATATTTTGCTTGTATTCTTTGTGTGTGTGTGTGTGTGTGTGTGTGTGTGGGTGGGTGGGTGGGTGGATGGGTTTATTCATCGGTGCTCTTCTTCTTCTTCCTCTTTTCCTCTTCTTTTCTCTTCTTCATCTTTCTTTCTCTTTTCTCCCTTCCCCTTTTTTTCTTTCTTCCCTCTCTTCCTTTTCTTCTTTTCTCTTCCTCATCTTTCTCTCTTTCTCTTTTCTTCCTTCCCCTTTTTTTCTTTCTTCCCTCTCTTCCTTTTCTTCTTTTCTCTTCCTCATCTTTCTCTCTTTCTCTTTTCTCCCTTTCCCTTTTTTTCTTTCTTCCCTCTCTTCCTCTTCTTTTTTTCTCTTCTTCATCTTTCTCTCTTTCTCTTTTCTCCCAGTCCCTTTTTTTCTTCCCTCTCTTCCTCTTCTTTTCTCTTCCTCATCTTTCTCTCTTTCTCTTTTCTTCCTTCCCCTTTTTTTCTTTCTTTCCTCTCTTCATTTTCTTCTTTTCTCTTCCTCATCTTTCTCTCTTTCTCTTCTCTCCCTTCCCTCTTTTTCCTCTCTTTTGCATATCCTGTTCTTCTAAGCGACTTTTTTTGTTCGTTACTTCATTCTTTATCGGGAGTGTATCTTTTGCTCAACTCTCAACTCTCCCTCATGGCTGTTCAATTTATCGTTTGTAATTCATGTTTGCTTTTTTTTGGAGTCCTCGATTTCACATTTTTTTACTCATCTAAGTGATCAGTTATTTTTGCAGGAGTAAGTTTTTTTTTCTTCAGTTAACGGTGTATATTTGATTTTCTTCTTACTTATTACACAGAGCTCGGGCGTCTTAAGATAGATTTACCCACAAACAATATATACAGTTATCTTCTTAGAGTTCTTAAATCCATAGAGGTGAATGTCTCGTGTATTCTGCAGCTCCAGGAGAAGTGAGCGTGTCTTGAGAGTTCCTTGCTGGCCATGGCTGATTGTATCTTCGTCTGTTTTGCAAAGGTTAACAGCTTAATTATTGTCTTATTAGTGACAGGGTGAGTTTATTGTATTTCCTTGCTTCACATTTCCTTTGCTATTGTCTTGCTCTAGGTCGGATTAATATTTTTTTCGTAATTCTTAATATATTTCGTATTTATTTGCTCCATTAACAACGACTTTCTTAGCATTTTTATCTTCCTCCACGAAGGGCGAACATTTGTCAGGTTTTATTAAATATACTGAGGTTGAAAGCCGTAGAAAGTTGGAAAGTTTCGTTTAGTCGGCGCAACATCTGTGGTCCTATGCCGGAGAGACAGAAGGGGAAGGAATTATAGGAGAGGGAACAGACCCCAGGAGACGGGACACAACCCCCGATTAATACCTGGTACCCATTCACTACTGGGTGGACAGGGGCGTAGGGTATCGGAAAAGCCGCCAAAATTTTTCCACTCCGCCCGTTGAAAGCCGTTTGTATCCTTCTAGTCTAAGGATCAAAGCTTTTTATATATTCATCAATCCTACAAAACGGTGAACAGCATTCGTATTCCCCGCTAAGTCACCGGACCGTTGGGGACAAAGTTACGGGGGCACGCCTTCCATTTGTCGCCGTAATTAATGAAACGCGTGGAGGTGGCTGAAGCAACTGGGGACTTTGCATTACAACGGGGAAGGAAGGACGGATTCACAGGTCCAGGCGAGGAGAATATTTCCGTCACCCCGCGAGACAACCTCAACTCACCCCTTTGCATTTCAACGGGCACAGGAGGGGCGAGTTTACCGGTACGGGTGACAAAGAGTACCCATATCTCCGCTACTGTGACAAAACCTACCTCCTGCCTCGAATATCAACAGGTAAAAAGGTGAACGGACGCCCAGGTGTGAATATTAGAGGGAGGTAATTTAGCACAAGTTCAGGAGAGGGAAAAAGTTTCTTAACCCTCGCCAGTAAGGTGAAACAGACTCGTTGGCCTGAATACCAACAGGAATAGAGGTGAAGAAAACTCAGGTGTGACCATCAAAGAGAAAGGAAATTTACAGGTTTTGGCGAGGACAAAAAAAGGACATTAACCTTTGAGTGTGTTACAAGACTGACTTGACGCCTAGAAGAATACCACAATATTAATGAAAGAAATTTTACGTGTTGCTGTAAAAAAAAAAAATAAGTGGAAAGGATGACAGGTGTGACAATGAAAAGGGAAGGAAAAAAAATAAAGGAAATTAATTATATGGCTAACAAAAAACAGAAATGCCGTATATTATTTTGCAAAAACTTCTAATAAAAAAAAAATAACTTGGTAAAATTAACATCAATATTTATTTTTTACTGCAGAACGTCATAGAAACAGGTAAAATCTACACTATCATCATTGACAATATTTTTCCTTCGTGATTTTGTTATCATGAAGTAACTGTAACGACCTGGTACAATACATATCATTCCCACAAACTCAAAGGGACAATGCAACGGCTTTCTTACCACCGCACCGCAACCACGCTCACCTATAGCGTATACCCCCAACTCTGCCATCATCACTAACATTATTTTTTTTCTTGATCTATTTGCCCGGCGAAGATGACGGAGTGCGCGGGTACACTCATCTGATAACACGATATATTTATAAATCTTCGTGATGTGAGTTATGTGGTCCATCTCTCCGCTGTTGTTGTTCTCCTCGGACTCACGGTCGGCGGGGGGTTGGGTGGACAGTCCCCTCGGCGCCGTCCCCTTCAAGTTATCTTCCCTATGTCAGTTTCCTATTAAGTGCATTCACCCCACCCCACCTCACCCCCCCAAAGAAACATCGAAAATAAGTCGTCAAATATATCTCCAAGTAATATCCTCGGTAAACTAACACTGAAATGAAAAATTACCGAAAACAAGTACTTAAGTATATTTTCAAGTGTTATCCTCGGTACACTAACCCCAAAAATAAATAAAAAAAGCATCGAAATTAATTATGCATCTATATCTTAAAGTGTTACTACCCCGAGCACACCAAATAAACTCATACTTCACCGAAAACAATAAATCAAACCGCTCTTTTTACGCTCTTTAAACCCAGGAGCACACTGTATACTTATCGAGCATTATACGTATTGTTCTCTATTGACTCTTCATCACGCTAACAATACAGTGGTAAGAACGGGAAGAGGGAGGACGGGAGGATGTACAAAATGATATACTGGCGGAGAGAGAGCGGCGGAAGGAGCGGGCGGGAGGTGAAGGGACACTGATCTCGGGCTGGCCGTGTCCGTAGAGTTTCTTTTCCGCTCGTCAATTTTTTTTTTTTTTCTCTTTTCCGTTCCTATAGAAAATTAATCATCTTCTTCCTCCTCCTTCACTTTCTCCTCCCCCTCTTCTTCTTCTTCTTCTTCTTCTTCTTCTTCTTCTTCTTCGTCTTCGTCTTCTGCTTCTTCTAGTGTTTCTTCTTCTTCTTCTTCTCTACTCCTCCGCTTCTCTCTCCTTCTCTTCTTTCTCCTCCGCAGTCTGTCTCTACGAGTCTTGTCAATACCATCAATGCGACGCCGTAGTGGTGAAATAAGATAATGAGATAATAAAAACAGCCCTTCCCTCTGAGTGTAGGATTAAGCTCATCTCCTTAGTAGTGTCGATCCTCAATCTATCCTCTGTGGTTGTCTTTTAATTCCTCAATATTTTTTTCTCCTGTAATCACACGTCTGTATCTACCAATAGCTGCCTCCTCCTTGCATCCATCCTCAGCATCTATCCTTAATTATTTTGTCAGATTTATTTCCTCCTTGTGTCTTGGGTAATTTATCCGTAATGTTTTTTTTCTTCACTTCCTCAAGGACAGCAGGTGAGGGAAAAATGGCCGGTGCTGTTCATGCAAATAGTGTGTGTTCTTTCTTCTCATTCTTAAATTTGCCTTCTCGTTGACTCTTCTGTTATTCTACGCAACGTTTCTTCGTCACTTACAAATAGTTTCTTCTGCAATATTGTCATCCTCGCATCCATCGTCAATAAACTTCCTTCTGCGTTATAGATTTGCAGCCTCTAAAGTTTTCATATAATGCCTACATACTGTTTCTCCTTCAGTTCTCCTTCCTCTGTGTCCGCAAACATCTCCCTCTAAAATGCGGTCACTTTTGCATCTACCCTCAGCAGATCTTTTTCCTAAGCGATTTTTTCCCTCAATATGTCTTACAAGATCCGTAATGCTTCTCCTTCAGTTCTTTCTTTGTGCCTACATGAAACTTCCTCTAGCAATAGTGTGTGTGTGGGTCCCTTCAGTCAAGCGCTGCGTCCCGTCAGTACGCCGCCGCGGACGGACTGACGTGCGATAAGCGGCCGAAGGAAGGCAAACACGCTTCCGTAAGCCTCCTGCCGCCGCTAATCTTCCTCCGCTCATTGCCACGCGAGTCACGAGGCAACGAGGGAGGCGAAGGAAAAGTGTAGAGCCCACTCCGAGGCCTTGAAGATGCTGTGTGTGTGTGTGTGTGTGTGTACTGGTATATATAAGGTTATTGAGTGTGGTAATGGTGGTGGTGGTGACAGTAGTAATAGTAGACGACTAGTAGCAGCAGTAGTAGTAATAGTAGTAGTAGTAGTAGTAGTAGTAGTAGTAAAAACAATAATAATAATAATAATAATAATAATAATAATAATAATAATAATAATAATAATAATAATGGTGATAATTTAAGTAGTAGCAAAAAAAAAATCAATAATCCCAATAATAATTAGAGAAATACACAATAATTATCAACTTTTCACAAACATTATTATTATTATTATTATTATTATTATTATTATTATTATTATTATTATTTATACTACTACTACTACTACTACTACCACCACTACTGTTATCAATATCATCATCATTACTACTCACATGCTTCATTACTTCCCCCTAAAGCCATGCCATAATCACCTTTTAACGAGACGCACACATTCAAAGGAGGTGGTCAGAGGGTGAAAAGAAACATGCATCCCGCACCTTACCGACCCAAGCCACTTCCCTTAACCACACCTGCGAACACCTGGCCACTTAACATTCCCCTCGGCGTTACCTGCACGGAGTTTTCGATCCATTCACGGCCTTTGATTCTCACTGATGTTATAGATATATTTTTTCTCTAAGCGTTTGACGTCCACGATTCCTTTCAGATGATCAAAGACGAGGTTATATTCACTCTTATTCACCAACATGTACACACACACACACACACACATATGTCATTAGAATGAGTTTTTATTTCCTTTTTTCGTCATATCCTCCTCCTCCTCCTCCTCCTCCTCCTCCTCCTCCTCTTCCATGTCCTTGAACGCTTCTACACGTAAATATATGACCAATAAGAACTTAGATAAATAGTTTTGAGTTATAAAATTTTAATATCCTCTAATTATATTGGTGATCAAAAATGCAATGGTAATAAAAAGTGGAAATATATTAGGAGAAGAGAAGGAAAAAAACATTCATTTATAACAAATTAAAGAAAGATATTAAGAGACCAAACCAAAGGAAGAGAATAAAAAGGAAATAATGACAATAGAAACCAAGAACTGATAAAAAGCAAAGAGAATATGAAAGAAAAAATAATACCAAAGAAATTAGAAGAAAAGAAATTGAGAAAACCAAAACCTAATGCAAATAAAAAAAAAAATAGAGAAGAAAATAAAGAATTAAAGACGAGAGAACATAGAGAGAATAGAGAATAAAAGAAAATAAATAAAGGAATAACACGTAAATGAAATAAATAAAAACAAATAACAATATCATAAAAAGGAAAATAAATGGAAAAAGATGAAGAGCAAAAAAAATATTAATACCAAAACAGAAGACAAATTAAGATCAAGCACAAAACAGACAGCACAAGAAAAAGAAAAAAAAAGTCACCGAGTCAGACAACATATCAAAAAGAAAAAAAAGAAAATAAAGGAGATGGAAATTTAAACAAGAAACACACACTCACACACACACGTTGCAAAAGAGAGAGAGAGAGAGAGAGAGAGAGAGAGAGAGAGAGAGAGAGAGAGAGAATATGAAGAGATAATTGGAAGGGTGTCAAAACAGAGATTAGAAAAGTGACAAGCGAGGCGAGACAAAGATAAAAAGAAACATAAAACACGTACAAACACACACACAAACACACACACACACCGACCACAAACACACAGACAGACAGACAGAAACAAGAAGACGAGACAACAGACAACAGACAACCCAGTTACACCACCACCACCATCATCACCACCACCATCATCATCACTTGCGGGCTAATAGCGACCTAGCCACACGTCCCCCGCAGCGCCAGCCTTCACCGCAAGCCACAGATGAAGACAGCGAACACCAGAACTCGGAAGAAAAAAAAGGGGGAAAAAAAAGGAAAAAAAGAACTCAGCGTAAGAATCCCCCGCTTAATTATGCTTCCACGCAGTAGCCTCCGAAACGACAGGGCGGGGCGATGATTTACGAGTGTTGGGAATGGTGGGGGAATCACTAGCGTTAATATCACCGTGTCAACGCAGAGGGTAACATCAGTGCGTCAGGGGGAAAACGTCAGTCACATAGTGTCGTTTGTTTTGCTTCCGTCGAGGCTGCGTTCCGTCCTTCGCTCGCTCACGCATGCCTGGTTGTCTGTCTGTCTGTCTGGCTTGTGTTTCTGGTTGAATTTGGTGACTTCTGTTTTGGTTGTTATTGTTGTGGTTGTGGTTTTGGTGGTCAGTGCCGCTTACGTGAATCAAAGGTTGTAGCCTAAAATAATGATCTCTTTTGTTAGTGAGTGAGTGTTAGTGTCTGTCTGTCTCTCCCGCTTCTCCTTCAGCGACTCAGGTAAATGATTCTCCGCTACTGTTCCTGTTGCTGTTGTTGCTTTCCTTGTTGTTCCCGGTTAGTCATGAGCTTCTAACGTGACTGGAAATGGGTAAAATAATGGCCTCTTTCATTAGGCAGACATAAAGATACATGTCGGGAATATTTTACACGTGGAATATAACTCGTTGCGGTGAATTAAGTGGGCAGTCGCATGCTACGGCGCGTCTCGGAAGGAGGACGGCCGACTCCTCCCCGTGGGCGCGGCCTCGGTGACGTGCGAAGATGGCGGGCGGCGAGGGGCGGGGCGTGCGAGGCTGCCAGAAAGCGAGAGGGTGTACCAAGCTTATCTCTAATGGCGTTTATTGATCGGTGCGTGAGGCGAGGACAGCACCGAGCCCTCTCACGCCCAATGAATCGCCGTTATCAAAATGGAGGGAGAGTCGAAGTAGGAGTGTTCCAAGGGTAGAGGCGTGGAGGAAGGGCAAGAGGATAAAGCGAGGCTCCCCTTGTGGCACCAGTCAGGCCGCCACAAGAACAGTTAGTCCGCAGATTGAGTTTCAAGTTATCAGTTGATTTTATACACTGGCGGATCGTGTAGGTAAGGGAATTATCGGTGATTTAATGGGTTGTTTGCGGACATGCAACAACAAACACGGGGACGAGGGGAGGGGAAGGGAGGGGAAGGAGGGAGGAGTAGTGACATGTCAGTTACGCGAAGGGAGAGAGGGAGAGAAAGAATAGCAGAAAATATGACTGTCGGAGGTGCAGGCAAGGCAACAAATTCACCTCTGCGGGAATAGTCTTGCCTCGCCCGGCTGTCGCATTTCAGAACAATGAAGGAAGGAGGACGCCGCAGGAAGGACTAAAAGAGAAGAAGAGGAAAAGGAAGAGGAAGAAGGCCCTAGGTGGTGGTGGTGGTGGTGTGTCTCCGTCAGGCTCCGCGCTAACCATTACCGTAGATAATCGCTTTAATCTCCGCGGGATGATAGATAATTTGTCTGTCCCCGTCATGCTGTCACTCCACAATACATTATTATTAATTTCCGAGCGAGATGGCGGGAAAAATGCACCGCTATGAGACCAGTGGCTAAGGAGAGGGCGAAGGCGAGACAAAGGGAGGCGAGGCGCGGAGAAGCGAGTCAGGGTGTCGGAGTGGCTGCGAGAATGTGTTATGCATACGACGCCTTGTCCGCCTTGTTCTCCGTCACCACCACCACCGCCACTAATCCCACCGCTGCCACCATTTATCATTTTTTTTATTATTGATTATTTTTGTCATTTTTTTATTATTTGGGTCTTTTTTTATGCCACCACCATCAATATTTTCGGATCCTGCTACTCAAGGTTTCTTTTTTTTCTTAGTTTTTCAATCATTCTTTTCCTCCACGTAAGATAGATGTCAGACTATTTCTGCGACACAACCACGACCATTACCTCGTCGCCTTCACCACCACCGCCATCACCTCTGACACCACCATCATGCACCACTGATCACTCACTGCCATGGACTTGATAACACCGCAGCTACCACCATGCACCACCAGCACCACCAGCACCACCACCAACACTACCTCCGTCACAATACCACCACAACCTCCAACACCAACACTACCACCAAAACCTTCCATAACGAAACCAGCAATACAAACTTATATAGCCCCTCCATCAGAACATCCCCCCACCACCACCACAATCATCATCGCCACCACCACCACCACCACCACCGCCGCCACCGCCACATCCGCCCGCCTTCCACCATGTAATTTGCACCTTATTCAACGTCTCATAGCGAGGTGGGGAAGGCGATGAGCGGGAGGATTCGCGCACTTAGCAGGGAATAAATCAGCCGCTGTATCATCGGCTACTTCCTGGAGGAGGAGGAGGAGGAGGAGGAGGAGGAGGAGGAGGAGGAGGAAGCGCGTGTCCCCAGCGGCTGCCCCTCCCTGTGGAATCCCTGGCTACTGAAGGAGGATCGGGAAGCGGGGGATGGGAGAGGCGGCGTGAAGGGTCTCATGGGAAAGCCCGTGTCTTCATTTGGAGATTCATGAGTGTGGCGGTGTTGTGTGTGTTTCATGGGGAGAGGAGGGAGGAGATGAACAAGGGTGGTGGTGGTGGTGAGTTATTGTTTTAGTTGGTTTTTTTGCTTTGTTGTTGTTTTTCGCATTACTGTTTTCTTTATTTCTTCATTTTTCTTTCACTTCAAACTGACTTTTTTTTCTTTACACATCGAGAAATTTGGCAAGGAAGACGATAATGAAGCACACACACACACACACACACACACACACACACACACACACACACACACACACACACACACACACACACACACACACACACACACACACACACACACACACACACACACACACACACTACACTAAACCTACACACACACACACACACACACACACACACACACACACACACGTCTATATACTTACTGTCACACAACTTAGCTTACAAGTATAATTACAACTCGGGGTGAAAACGCTTCGCTCGACACACATTTCCAAGGATACGGAGGAGGAAAACCCGCGATTAGAATTAATAAGGAAAAGGAAGCTATACACTGCGATACTTATGAGCTAAATAGGCGCCCGGGACTCGTATAATCATGAGCGATAGATAAACTTTAAGTGTATAATTTGACTCACCCAGCGCGGACGTCAGCGGCTGATCAGTGGACCTTCTGTGTACCTGCCTGGCCGACACGCTTACCTGGTAGTAGAGAGAGAGAGAGAAGGTTGTTAGTAGTGGTAGTAGTAGTAGTAGTAGTAGTAGTAGTAGTAGTAGTAGTAGTAGTAGTAGTTTTAGTAGTAACTGAAGGAGAAGAGATAGAATAAGAAAAAGATGAAGTAGATATTGAGGTTAAAATGTCAAGGATGATAAAAAAAAATAGGAATTACAGAAAACATTGATGAGGTTACATTTTGACTTTCTGACTGACCGACTGACTGTATTATTATTATTATTATTAGTAGTAGTAGTAGTAGTAGTAGTAGTAGTAGTAACAACATATACAAAAAAATATTAAATGCCAAACAAGAAAAAACGCCCAACAAAAACAAAAAAAAACAGCTTGACACCTTCCCTCACCTGTCTGTCAGCTCCGTGTTTACCTGGCCACGCACCTGCACCCTGCCCCTGCCTCGATTTACACACCTTGCAGGGTAAGTACACACACACACACACACACACACACACACACACAAACACACACACACACGTAACTAGTGGCAGATTTCCCAGAAATCTGTGCACTTGATTAAGAATGTGTATGTGTGTGTGTGTGTGTGTATTGATGTATGCTTGTGTAGTAATAGTAGTAGTAGTAGTAGTAGTAGTAGTAGTAGTAGTATCAATGATGAAAGCAATGTGAAAACAATGATGATGATGAAGATGATGAAATTAATAATAACAACAATAACAATAATAATAATAATAATAATAATAATAATAATAATAATAATAATAATAATAATAATAATAATAATAATAATAATAATAATAATAATAATAACAACAACAACAACAACAACAACAACGACAACAGGAACAAGGAAAACGACAAGACAAGTGTATCAAGCAATTCGACTTCATCTACATACAAGATTACGGCCATAAACACGCACACACACACACACACACACACACACACACACACACACACACACACACACACACACACCCACACCCACACAACCTTTCCCACACACACAAAACTCCCCCCCCACACACAACACAACCCCCGCCCCACAACCCCACAACCTTTCCCCCCCACACAAACACACATATCCCCCCCACCTCCCCCCCCCCCACACACACAGAGAGCAGGGCGCGTGTGACACCGTTCCCTCGCCGGCCGCATTATCCTGCCATTACCCGTCATTACCTTGTTAACTGTTCATTATTGTTTCAACAGCTAAGAGTACCAACGACATAATGACCCCTCCCCTCACTCTCTCACTCTCTCACTCTCTCTCACTCTTGCTCCCCTCACACTCTCTCACTCTCACTCCTCTCACTCCCTTACCCTCTCACTCATTCCCTCACTCTTCCCTTCCCCTCTCTCAATCCCTTCTCTTCTCACTCTCTCCTTCCTTTCCTTTCTCTCTCGTTTCTTTCTCTGTTATTCACTTCCTTTCCCTCATTCACTCTTTTCCACACTCATACGTTTCTGTCTTCCTCCTTGCTTCCCTTTCTCTCTCTGTTATTCCTTTCTCTGTCAATCCCTTCTCAATCTCTCCTTTTCCTTTCTCTCTCGTTTCTTTCTCTGTTATTCACTTCCTTTCCCTCATTCACTCTTTTTCACTCATACGTTCCTGTCTTCCTCCTTGCTTCCCTTTC
Organism: Eriocheir sinensis; assembly: GCF_024679095.1. Taxonomy (NCBI): domain Eukaryota; kingdom Metazoa; phylum Arthropoda; class Malacostraca; order Decapoda; family Varunidae; genus Eriocheir; species Eriocheir sinensis. The sequence continues at coordinate 7,256,478 of NC_066575.1, read as the reverse complement.
TCTCTCTGTTATTCCCTACCTCCTTTGCACTCATACTAAACACCTCCCTTCTTTCCATTTCTTCCTTATTTCCTTTTTACCGGTCCTTCTCTCTTCCTATCCTCCCTGTCGCCCTATTCTCTTCCTCCCTCTTTCCTTCCCTCCCTCCTTCCCTTACTTTTTTATACTTCTTTTTCTTCATTAACACTCATCATCTACAAGACCTCTCTCCTCTCTTAATATTCCTTTCTGTATTCATTTTTTCTATCCTTCCTTCCTTCATCACCTCCTTATCCTCCCTCCCTTTCACATTCTTCCTTCATATTTTCTCGTCCACTCATTCCCTTCCTCAACAAGTTCTCTGTTCTCCCCCTCCTCCACATTCCTCCTTTCTTCTTTATCTTTTTCTCCTTCCTTCTGTCTCCCTTACGTGTCTTTTCTTCCCCTTGTCTCAGTGTACCCTCCATTCTCCTCCCTTTCCCTCTCTCTGTCTCTCTCCCTCTCCTTCCCCGTGTCCCTCTACCCTCTACCTCTCCCTCTCTCTTACTCACCTGTCCTCATCCCCTCTCCATCCCTCCTTACCTGCCCACCTCCCTCTCCTCCCCCTCCGTCATTACAGGTGATTTTCCATTATCTTCACGTCAGGCACTGCACGTGTTTTATTATGGTAAATGAGCAATTCCCGGAGACGTGCTTTGTCCGGCGCAGCGGCGAGACAATTGGGCGATATTTTACATTCTAACACGTTTGCGTTGGTCCGCGGGGAGAGGCCTGACGCGGCGGGTGAACTGGAGTGTCTAAATAACCTTTGTTTTACCTGTCTGTCCCGCGCACCTGCCGAGACAAGCCGCTAAGTGGAGGTTTTAATGAATCTGGGCCATTCAAGGCAATATCTGCTGCTTCCTCTTAGGGCGAGTGGAGTAGATGGGGTGTTTTGGGGGGAAGGAGGGAGGATGAAGTGGGTTAGGGGGGAAGGGGGGTGGGGCTGTGTGTACGTGTGTGTGTGTGTGTGTGTGTGTGTGTGTGTGTGTGTGTGTGTGTGTGTCACGTGTATGGCGTTGATGAGGTTGTAGGTGTGACAGGATGATGGTGGTATAGTGGTGGTGGTAGTGAAGGTGTTGGTTGAAAGAGTGATAATAATGAGACTGTAGAGTGGATGGTGGTGAATGAAGTGGAGAAGAAAGTGGAGGATGTGGAGGAAACAAGGCTATACAGAATGACAAGAAATGGTATAAATAGTGGAGGTGAGGAAGGATGAAATGGAATGAATGAAGCCAGAATGATAGGTGAAATGGGGGTGAGGGTGAGATTGATGGGGGGGGGGGAGGCGGTGGAGTGAATGAGGATAGGGTGAAGAGGGCTGAGCTGTGGGTGTGTTGGAAGGTGAGGTTAGCGAGATGAGGATAGGGTGAGGATAGAGTGAAGAGGGATGGGCTGTGGGTGTGTTGGAAGGCGAGTTTGGCGAGATGAGAATAGTGAGGATACAGTGAGGATAGAATGAGGATACACTGAAGAGCAATGGACTGTGGTTGTGTTGGAAGGTGAGGTTGGGGAGACCATAAGTAGTAGCAGCTTTGGAAGTATACTAGAATGCGATGAAGAGTGAGTAGTGTCCGCGGTTGGACCAATGCGGCTGGGTGTAATGAAGGTCAGGAGAGGGAATGTTGATATCGTGAAAGTTAGGTGTGAAGTTGATCGAAAAACTATGCAGGCGAAATACACTTGTGAGGATTAAAACTGGATATGAGGAGAACTAAAACAGCAACTCAAACACAATAATAAGGTCAAAATATGAAAATAAAGGAAGGAAACTCTGAAAGGACATAAACCAACCGAGGAAAAGATGAAAGAGAGAGAGTAAAGTAAAGTAAAGGAAAAGAAAGTAAAGAGAGAGAAAATAAAGAAACAAAATTACTTCTGAGAGATGGAACTGAAGGAGAGAAAGGTTAAAACAGCACCCAAGAAAACTAGCAAGGAAAATAATATATGAAAAAGGAAAGGAAATTTGAAAAGATATAATAAGCAACGAAGTGGATGACATAAGAAAATGAGACAAGGGAATGGGTGATAAAAGGGAGACCACAAAGAAATGAATGAAATGGGAGAAAGAGGAAAGAGAGAGAAGGATGCCAGAGGAAAATAAATGAGAAAAAGAGAATGCAGCGAAGCGAAACAGAACACACACACACACACACACACACACAAACACGGACACAGACAAACCACAAAATCACACATAAATAGCGAACAGTAAGAGAAAATAAACCACAAACGCACCAAAAAAATAAATGAGAAGAGATAAGAAAAATGAACACTCACAAAAGAGAAAATAATGCGTACGAATAAGTAAACAAATAACAAGATAAATGAAAATAGTAAAAAAAAAAAACAGGAACTTCCGATTCGCATCCTTGCACATTACGAGATAAATGATGATGATGATGATATTGATAAACAGGAAGAAGAACAAGAACAAGAACAAGAAAAAGCGAAAAAAAGAAGAAAAAGGAGAAAGAAGAAGCGGAAGAAGAAGACGAAGAACAAAAACAAGAACAAGAAGAACAGGAATAAGAAAATAATAAAATAACAAGAATATGGACAAAACATGAAAAAAAAACGAGCAAAAGGAAAAAGAAAAAAGGAAAGAAAAAAAGGAAATGAACACCACCAAAAAAGAAAAAAAAGAACAATAATAATTAATAGAACGATGAACAAAAACAAGAAAAAACAACAATAACAATGACAAATAACAACAACAAAAACAACAATATAATCCCCAACCGAGCAAGATCACGCACACTCCTTAATACGACAACAACAGCAACAACAACAACAATACTAATAACAAAGACTAACTCCCACAAACAACCAAAAAAATAAATAACCAAAACTCAACCACCCAACCAACCAATCCTTCCTTACTTACTTACTTAACTTACTCTCTTACTCTACCATCGCGTTACTTAAGAGACAGAGTAAGTGAGATGATTAGCTCTGATTTACGCCTCACATCGGCCCGAGGGAACCAAGACGGACGCGAAAATTGATACATATGTTGGCAGACCCCATTCATCATGTACCTGACTTCCTTGCTGAGCTGATTTTTGTTTTGTTTTGTTTTGTTTTGAGTCAGGTTCGTGTTTTTGGTTTCGTATCTGCTAAGTGGAAATTGGTTCTGCGTCTGTGTGAGTGGGAGGGGGGTTGGCGTTGTGTGTGTTGGGGGGGCGTTGTGTGAATGGCGGGGAGTTGTGTGAAGGGTGGGGTTGTATTTGTGGGGGGAGAGAGGTTCTGTGTGGGGGAAGGGGGGTTGGGGTTGTGTGTGTGGGGGAGTTGTGTGAGAGGTGGGGTTGTGTTTGTGGGGGGAGAAGGGTTCTGCATGTGTGTGGGGGGGGAGGGAGGGGGGGCTTGCGTGTATGTGTGTGTGTGTGTGTGTGTGTGTGTGTGTGTGTGTGTGTGTGTGTGTGTGTGTGTGTATTTTAGTTGGTTAATTAGTCAGTCAGTCAGTCAGTAAATATGCCATTCTTGCAACTCATTCTCATCATTTTATTATTCAGAATGTGTGTAAAATTTAAGTAAAATATTGCAAATTAGCCTGTAGTTCACCTGTGCGTGTGCGTGTGTGTGTGTGTGTGTGCGAGTGTGCATGTGTATCACCAAACATGTACACACGTTCCTGAAGCTCCCACTAACCAACACGTACACGGATATATAAACAGGATGTGCGGGCGACGTGTCTGTCTGTGTGGAGCGAACGTGGTGTTTCCCCTGAACACTCCCTCCCACGTTACTCACCAAGACAAACGGCGTAAAAACAGGGCAAACAATTAGGGTGTTTTAAGCGCTATCGTCCACAATAAGCATTACACTCTAATAAATGAGAAAATAGACCAATTTATTCTGATCCTCACAATTTAATACTTAGAATAATAATCGTGACGTGGATGAATATATATACCTTGATGGATGGGAGAGACGTACACACACACACACAAACACACACGCACACACATACACATACATACCCCCCCCCCCCACACACACACACACACAAACAGAATCCACTCCCTCTCCCCATCCCACCTCACACACCTAACAAAAAAGAAATACCTAACAATCCCTTGAAACATCCACAACATCCATCTCCGTTTTCTTCGAGGGCACAATAATTACGCAAGCAAGCAGGCGAGCGAGCGAGGAAGAAGAAAACGAGAAAGAATGAAAGATAAAAAATGGGATATGACTCGCCGATTAAAATTCTGGGCTAAACACCGACTCTGTAATAACCCACCAAAATACAACACTGATTACTAAGACACACAGGTAGCACCCTTCACCTGGCCAACCTCACCTGTTCCCCCCTCCCCCTCCCTCACCTCCCGCTCACCCCCCGCCAGGTAAGCTCCATAAATCTTACCTGCAAAGCCCCCGCACACAGGTATATTATGTCGTAATGGTAATTGGTGTATGATTTTCCAGTATGTTTGTTAATCTCTCTCCCTGGCATTCATTTAGGCTAAAATTAGTCCTGGTGTATTGTCTCGTAAATCCCGAAGCGGCTCAGCGAGGAGACGTTCATTGCGGAGGAGGAGGAGGAGGAGGAGGAGGAGGAGGAGGAGGAGGAGGGGAGTTGTGGAGGGGGGGATTGCGAGAACTTCCCTCCCTTCCTCCCTCCCTCCCTGTTTTGCCTTTGGATTTACGAGGCAGACAAGTGTGTTTCTGCTTTATTCTTTTTTTCGTTTTGCTTCGTTGTGCTTTATTTCTTTTCTTTTTCTTCTTGTCTAATGTTCTACGTCTCCATTTTTCTCTAGTTTTCCTCTTCCGCTGTTTTATTACTTTGGCATATCTTCTGTTTGGTCGTAGACATTTTTTTCTTTCTTACTTTTACTTTAACTTCTTTCTTTATCTTTATACGGAGACAATAAAAGGTGTAAGTTATTCTATTTTATTTTTATTCTTGTCTTATTTTCTATCCTCACATCCCTTTTACTTTCCTCTTCCATTTCTTTTTCTTTGTCACCCAACACACAAACACACGTAAAAAAACTTCCCATGCACACACAGTCCCCACCACAACTCACAGGCACACTTTGTATCCCCCACCACACACGGGAACCTCCCCTACACAATCCCCTAGTCACCCCGTCACCCCCACACTACCCTCTCCAGTAACCAACCCCAATCTCTCACCCTCACGAAAGCAAATCCAGGTGAGAAAGAGCGTGTTTCCTCACCGCCAAGTTCTCATTAACCTGGCCGGGCGTTATTACCCTTCCTCTACCTGGCGCGGCTGTCGTAAGGGGCCCGCACACCTGTCCCGCATTTTACGACGTGCAAATCACCGCGTGCTCAGGTGCGTCGCTTAATTGTAATCTCGTAACTCAGGTGTTCAGCATGCGAGGTGTGGTGCGCGCGTTCCGGGGCGTGAATTATTTTGTTAAGATTAGTTTTATTTGCGAGTTTTTTTTTCTCTTTTTTGTTTGGTCTCTCTCTCTCTCTCTCTCTCTCTCTCTCTCTCTCTCTCTCTTGAATAATTTTGTTAAGATTAGTTTTCTTTTCGTTGTTGTTTTCTCTCTCTCTCTCTCTCTTCTTTACTTTTATTTACTTATTTATTAATTTAGTCATCGTTTACAAGGCTATTCGTCGAAGTGGGGTTATATTTCGTTACTCATTTACGCTTTTCTTACTTTATTTACTTAGCTATATTTATTCAAACGTTTCCTTACTCCTTTTTCTTCCCTTCTCTTCTGAGGGTCTTTGTGAAGGGGAGGTTTTTTCTTTCTTTCTTTCTTTCTTTCTTTCTTTCTTTCTTTCTTTCTTTCTTTCCTTCTTTCTTTCATTATTCTTGTATTGATTTGTCTTTGTTTTATTGCGTCTGGTCGTGTGTTGCATATGTTTACTTTTGTGTTGAATTGTTATAGTTGGTGAAATTGCAAGTATTTATCATTATCATTATTATTATCATTTTCATTAACAGTATCATCATCACAATTATTATCAATAAAAAGAGAAGGAAAAGGTGAAGGAGGAGGTGAAGGAGAAATAGGAGGAGGTGAAAACGGTCAAGGGTGAGGTTCTGAATTATCATAATTTTGCATCATATATTTTTGTGTTCCTGCAAGAAGAAGGATGCTTACGAGGAGGAGGAGGAGGAGGAGGAGGAGGAGGAGGAATAAGAAGAAGAAGGAGTGGGAGGAGAAGAGTAGGAATGTAGGAATAAGAAGAGGGAGGAGGAGGAGGAGGAGGAATAAGAAGAAGGAGTGGGAGGAGAAGAGTAGGAATAAGAAGGAGGAGGAGGAGGAGAGTAGGAACAAGGAGGAGGAGGAGGAGGAGGAGCAGGAGAATAAGAATATGCAAAGGAACACGAATAGAAGAATAAAAAGAAAAAGGAAGAAAAGGAGCATACGATAAGAAAATGAAGGAAAAGATTAAGATACACACGAATGAGGAAGCATACGAAGGAAAGACAGCCAAAGAAAACAAGGAAAAAAACAGAGATTAAAGGACGGAAGCAGAAGAAGAGGAGGAGGAGGAAAAGGAAGAGGAAATATAAGATTCAGAAGGCACATATTACCATCATTTCTTACTCTCCCGCTGAAGACTGGAGGCAAAACAACGCACAAAGCAACACACAACACACGCACCCCCCAGCATGACCTCTTCGTACTATACCCTTGATTTAAAAAAAAAAAAAAAAAAAAAAAGAGGATTATCCCACCAGCACATAAGGATACAAACAACAGCGGAAGACGTACAATTATTAACCGCATAATTTCCCCTCAGAGTCGCTTCTTGCCTCCCTAAACACACCGGCGTAGCTTGGGAGGCGCGCAAAACCTTCGTACAGCTTCAGATGACGCTTAATTCCCCGTCGTAAGCTAGGATATAAGAGAGAGCGCGAGACGGAGAGAAGGAGTTACGGAAGACAGATGTAACAATGTTCTTTTATTTTCTGTTGTAGCTCGAAAGAAGAGAGAAAGAAAGGAACAGTAAAAAGGATATATGAAAAGCAATGAAAAGGAGAAGAGAAACCGAATTAGGTGTCTTATTTTTCCTTCTAAAATTTAAACGACTCGCAAAATCAGGCAAATAAAACACAGAAAAAGAGAAAAATACGGAGCTAAGAGGGAGAAGAAGAGAAAAGAAATACTTGTCCTTTTTCTGTAATTCGAACGACTCACAAAATCAAAGAAAAAATATACAGAAAAAGAGAAATATGAAAAACTAGTAGATGAAGAAGAGAGACAAAGAGATAAAAACGAATTAATTATCTTCTCTTTCTTTCTAAAACTCAAACAACCAAACCAAACAAAAGCTAAATTAAAAAAGAAATTAAAAATGACCCCCCCCAAAAAAACAGACCGCTAAACTTCGTCATAAGCAAGGATAGGAAATAAACAGAGAAAAGGGGAAGAGAGAAATCAAATAACTTCATCTTTCCCTTCCTTAAAACTTGGACGACTCACACGAGGAAAAAATTAATAGATAAACTTCACCGTCATAAGGATAGGAAATAAACAGAGAAAAGGCGAAGAGAGACACCAAATAACTTCATCTTTTCCCTTCCTTAAGACTTGGACGACTCACACGAAGAAAAAAATATATAGATAACCTGCACCCTCGTATGTAACAATAAGAGAGAGAAACAGAAGACAGAGAGACAAGACAAGGAGTTAAAAGACATAATTGCTTCACCTAACTTTGCCTTGCCTCTCTGCAACTGAAGATTAGGAGAGATGGAGAGAGTAAGGCGAAGGTTTAAAAAGTCAATTATACTCTATTTCTTTTTATTTTTTTCCTGCAGTTGAGGAATAAGAAAAAAAAAGACCCTAAAAAAAGTTAAAAAGACATAATTACTTCACCTAACCTTTCCTCGCCTTTCCCTCCCATTCTTGTCCTTTTCATTCTCTTCCTTTCCTTCCCTTCTTTTCCTCTCCTTTCCTTCCCATTCCTTTCCTTTCCTTACCTTTCATGTCCCTTTCCTTCCCTTCCCTACCTTTCCTTTCCTTTACTATCCTTTCCCTTCCCTTCCCTTCCCTTCCCTCCCCTTCCCTTCCCTTCCCTTCCCTACCTTTCCTTTCCTTTAGTATCCTTTCCCTTCCCTTTCCATTCCTTCACATGCCTCTCCTCTCCTCTCCTCTCCTTCCCTTTCCTTCCCTTCCCTTCCCTTTCCTTCCCTTCCTCTACTTTCCTCTCCTCTCCTTCCTTTCCCTTCCCTTCCCTTCCCTACCCTCCCTCTACTTTCCTCTCCTTTCTCCAGCTTAAGCCACCCACAAAAAACTCGAGAGATCAAGAACAGTCACAACAAAGGATGCGAGACTCAAAACCACATAATTATTTCACCATTTCTCGTCCTTTTCCTCATCGTGGCCGCTCAGAGAAGGAGTTACGAGCGCGAGAACATCAAAAGAAGGTCGTGAATGCGTTGGTGTCACGTCCAGTACAAAGGATTCTGGACCAGGGGAATTTTAAGCCTTTGCAAGAATGAGGAAAAGATGATGGCGTGTTGGGCTAAGCTACGGTGGTGACATGATAAAGAGATGAGCAAAAGGTGTTAATGAGCCTATAAAGAGTGTTTTTAAAAGGCCATAGGAGTTTATTAAGGCAGTGCATGAGAGGTTAAGCTACGGGGGGGGTTGAAAAGGGTAAAAGAGAAGAGAAAGAACTTGTAGTTAGCATAAAAAGAAGAGGAATATGTAGGAATTAGTGTGACAGGAATATTTTAAGACGCCTTTTTCTTCACTTTTTTTTTTTTCAATTCTATTCTGTCCTATTATATTTTGTTATATATTTTTCTTTTCTTTTCTTTTCTTTTATTTTATTTTCATCTCTTTTCATCTCTTCTCTTTTCTCTCTCTCTCTCTCTAGCTAGCTATCTGTCTATTTATCTATCCATTCATCTCTCCCCCCTTATCTCTTCCTCCTCTATCTCTCCCCCTCTTCTTCTTCCCCTTTATCTCTCCCCCTCCCTTCTCTCTTTCACCTCCTCCTCTTTCTCACCCCCCTTTCTCCTATCCCTCTATCTCTCAAAACCCCTCTCTCTCTCTCTCTCAACCCCTCTCTCTCTCTAACTCACCCCACTCTCTCAACCCCATTCTCTCTTACACCATCTCTCTCCTAACCCCACTCTCTTTAACACCCCCCCGCCCCCGCACCCCTACAAGCCTCACCTCACCTGCCCCTTCTCTCCCCGTAGGATACCTGTCGGGCGGCGGGCGGTCATCCCCATCCCCGGCCTCGGTCATGGGCGTCGGCAAGGGCCCCAGCGGAGGACCCACGCCCTCCACGCCCGTCTCCTCCGCGTCCCTGCACTCCCCGTCCTCCCCAGCACACAAGGGCGGCTCCATGACACCCACGCAGGAGGAGGACAGCATTGAACCCGACGTGGATGTGACGGATGAGGGGGAGATGGAGAGTGAGAAGGGCGTGGGGGGTGACGGAGGCGCTGACGGAGGGGGTGGAGGTGGTGGTGGCGGCGGAGGAGGCGGGGGAGGCGCAGGGGACGGGGATGAGTTCACGCCGAAGAAGAAGCAGCGTCGATATCGCACCACCTTCACGTCCTTTCAGTTAGAGGAGCTTGAGAAGGCCTTCGCGCGGACCCACTACCCCGACGTGTTCACCAGGTAAGGGGGGAGAGGGAGAGGGGGAGGGAGGAGGGGTTAGGGGGAGGGATTGGAGGGAGGGGATGAAGGGGGGGGTGAGGAGGGAGGGGGAGGGGTGCGGTGGCGGGGGGGTGGGATTAAGGGGAGGGATCAGAGGGAAGGGATCAAGAGAGGGGGAAGAGAGGGGGAGGGAGGGGAAGAGGGGGATGGAGAGGGGATAGGAAAAGAGGGGTAAGAGGAGTGGTAGGAGGAAGAGGAAGAAGAGGAGAGGAGGAGGAGGAGGAGGAGGAGGAGGCAGTTATGTTGTTGTTTATTTGAATGTCTAAGTTAATAATGTGATCCTCCAATTATTATTATTATTATTATTATTATTATTATTATTATTATTATTATTATTATTATTATTATTATTATTATTATTATTATCTTTATTATCATTATTATTACATCTACGTCCTCCTATTTATCTTCCTGTTTTCCTCTTCCCCTTGAACAAACCTCTCCTTCCCTACTTCCTTCCCTTGGGTCCTTCCTCCCTTCACCTCCCTTCCTTCCTTCCTTCCTATCAGAACTTCCGTTATCTCCCTTCCTCCTCCTGTTCCCCTCATAACTTTCACTCTCCCTCCTCCCCTCCCTCCCTCTCTCCCTCCATTTCCTCCTTTCTCCTTTTACGTTTCCTTCCTTCCTCCTTCCTTCCTCTCCCTTGCCTCACCATTCAGTTTCTTCCTCTCTCCATTTTACTTCATTCTTCTATTTCCCTATTATTTTTTTTTCTCTCCCACCATCTCCCTCTCCCTCTCTTTCTCTCCCCCCATCGCCTCATTAGCCACACTTGTCGGTCAATTAGAGAGATTCTGAAGGACTTTAATGGGAGAGAGTTTCCGGAGATTGGGGGATGGGGTGGGGGGAGGAGGGGGTGGGAGAGTGGAGGGTAGGAAGGGAGCGGAGAGATAGGGAGGAGGAGGGGGAAGGGGAGAGGGAAAGATGGGGGAGGGGGAGGAAAGGAAAGTGGGGGGGATGAGGAGGAAAGATTGGAGAGATGAGGAAGGAGAGAGAAGAGGGATAGGAGTGGAGGAGAGGGAATGGAGAGGGAGAGGGGAGGGAAGTGGAGTAGAGTGGAGGGAAAGGAGAGAGAAATGAGAGGGAAAGACGGGGGAGAAGAGTGGAGGGGAAGGGAAGGGAACGGAAAGAGAGAAAAGTGGAGAGGAGGGGAGGTAGAGTGGAGGGAAGGAAGGGAGGAAAAGAGAGGGTGGAGGGATGGAGGAAGATTAGATAGTGATAAGGGTGGAGAGGCGAGGATGGAGAGAAGGAAGGAAGGAAGGAAGGAAGGAACGAAGGAAGGAACGAAGGAAGGAACGAAGGAAGGAAGGAAGGAAGGATGGAAGGAAAGAAAGGAGGGAAGGAAGAAAAGAAGGAAGGAAGAATGGAAGGACAAATGGAAGGAAGAAAAAGAAAAAAAAGAAAGGAAGGAAGGAAGGAAGGAAGGAAAGATGGAAGGAAGGAGGGAAGAGAGGAAGGAAACTAAGGATGGAGGGAAAGGAGGAAGGGCTGAAGATGCGAATAACAAAAAACAAAGAAAACAGTAAAAGAAAAAAATGAAAAGAACGAAAAATAATTAAATAAAATCAAGAAGAAAAAAAACAGGACAGGTGAGGCAGATCCGTAATGCTGACAACCCGGGCAATAAACACCGTCAATTAACCTGGGCATCCCAAGGCGCGGCGAGCTGATTGGCGCGCGCACACACACACACACACACACACACACACACACACACACACACACACACACACACACACTCATTAACACTTTTATCGCCCTAATATTGCCGCCGGGACGCACAATCACCGCGCTTTCTGCATTAACTCTGATCAGCGGTTTTAATTAATCTCCCAACCGGCGATTATTATTTCTGCGCCCGATGTTTATTTCCCCATCAATTTGTAAGACTGGATCGTAAGTTGAGTCGGGTTAGCATATGTAAGAGTTAGTATATGTAAGAGTTCGTATATGTAAGGGTTAGTATATGGAAGAGTTAGTATATGGAAGAGTTCAGTGTATAGCTCTAAATCATATAGTTGGGTTAGGTTTTTATATGTAAGGGTGTTGGATTCCAAAAACAAAACATTCAATCCTCTTATATGTCTCGTAAATTTTGTACCCGATGTTTTCTTTTATCATGAATATGTAAGTTTAAACCATAATGTTGGGTTAGGTTAGTATACAAGGAGAGTCGAATTTCCACACAAATTTTTTATTATTTCATCAAACTCTCTTATTCTGAACGTATATTTTGCACCGGATGTTTGTAGGTCACCATCAATTTGTAACTCCAAATTATGAAGTTGGGTTAGGTTAGTTTATGTGAGGGTGTCAAATTCTCCCTTTAAAAACTATTCAATCCTCTTCTATTTCAAAGTTGCGATGGGTTACTTTATACAAAAGCGTCAAATTATATATAAAAAAAAGCTATGCAACCCTCGCAAACCCTTAAGCATAAAGTTGTTCTGGGGTAATTTATATAAAAGCCTGTACAAGCCTCCTTAGACCCTTATTTCGATTGCATAAAACAGTTCGACCTCTGATATACCGTTATTTTCCACTCTCTTTTCCTCTGTTATCTATCAATATCATTTTTTTTTCATCTCAAAGTCAAATTCTGTCCCAATCAAAACTTTATCCCTTCCACAACGCTATTTCACCTTCTTATATTCCTCTCTCATCTATCAATATCATTGTTTTTTCATCTCAAAGTCAAATTCTGTCCCAATCAAAACTTTATCCTTTCCACAACGCTATTTCACCTTATATTCCTCTGTTATCTATCAATATAATTTTTTTTTTTCATCTCAAAGTCAAATTCTGTCCCAATCAAAACTTTATCCTTTCCACAACGCTATTTCACCTTCTTATATTCCTCTGTCATCTATCAATATCATCACTTCAAACTCCTATTCCTTTCCAACCTAAACATTTCGATCCCTTCTATAACGCTATTTCACTTTTTTCACCCATTTGGTCCATCTATATCCTTTCCTTATCCTCTCAAACTCTTATTCCGTTGCTACAAAAAATCCAGCCCTCAAGTAACGGTATTTCCCACTCCTCAGTCTATCAGTATCCCTTTTTTTGCTACCCTCAAACTTATTTATCCCGTGCTACTCAATACATTTCGTTACCGTGTGTTACTTCATCATGGCGTCTGTGCGTGTGAGTGTGGCTTCAAGTGCTACATGATCAATACTTATCCTCCAATTTGTGGTTAAGTTTAAAACCGTAAATCGAGAAGCCAGTAAATATTTTCCAATTAGCGAGTTTCTATTGCGCGTTTTATGCATTTCGTGATTGTTAATTATGTGTTATTGAGCGACTGACAGGCATGCGGGGAGATGGATGACCCGGCACTGAGGGAATGAAGGAGGAAGGGAGGGAAGGAAATAATGAACGAGGAAATAAATTAGGAAAAAATGAAAAGAGTGAAGGAGGGAAAGGAAGGCATAATTGATAGTATAGGAATAAAAGTAAAACGAAAAGTAGTAATAATAATAATAGTAGTAGTAGCATAGTAGTAGTAGTAGTAGTAGTAGTAGTAGTAGTAGTAGCAACAGTAGTTGTAGTAGTAGTAGTAATAATTAGAAGTAGTAATAGGAGTATTAGTTCAACCTCATATCACAACTACTACTAATATCGCTACTACTACTACTACTACTACTACTACTACTACCACTACCACAACCATCACCACCACCACGATCACCACCACCATTACCATTACTACTCTTGACATCTGCAACGGTGCCATAAAGCTCTTCACTGTTAAATAATTCACACACACACACACACACACACACACACCGCCTTATCGTAAATACTTAATTCTCGTTATAAGCAGGATCATTAGCCGTCGTAAAGGTTTATGGCTGTAGGGGAGGAAGAAGGGAAGGAGGGAGAGAGGAAGAGAGGAGGGAAGGGAAAGGGAGGGACGAGAAAAGGGAGAATATAGAAGAAGGGGGAAAGAAGAAAGGTAGAGAGAAAGGGAAGGGACATAGAGGAAAAGTGAGAATAAATATGTAGGATATGAAATAGAGAAGGAGAGAAAGAAAAGGCGGAAAAGAAAACGATAGAAGAATAGAGAGAAAATATAGTTGAGAGAAAGGACATAGAGGAAGAATGGATAATAAAGGAGGGAATAAGGGAAAATGTATATGTAAGGTTCTGATACAGGAGAAAGTGAAAAAGGGAAACAGAAGGGAAGGGGAGGAAGAAGGGAAAGGGAGGAGGAAGGGAAAGGGAGGTGGAGGGAGGGAGCGAGAATGGTAGAATGGTGGATGGAAGGGAGGGGAAAGGAGGGAAGGAAATGGGAAAGGATCGAGAAAAGGGGAGATAAAAAAAGAGGATAATTGAGATAGAGGGAAGGAATAGAAGGGAGAGAAAAGTAGAATGGAGGGAGGAAAACGGGAGAAAACGAAGAGGAAGGGAGGGAAAGAGGAAGAGAAGGAGAGAGAAAGGGAGCTAAGAAAAGGAAAAAAAGAGTAGAAAGGAGGAAAAAGAAGATAGGAAAGAGGGAAAAGATGAGAGAGAGAGAGAGAGAGAGAGAGAGAGAGAGAGAGAGAGAGAGAGAGAGAGAGAGAGAGAGAGAGAGAGAGAGAGAGAGAGAGAGAGAGAGAGAGAGAGAGAGAGAGAGAGAGAGAGAGAGAGAGAGAAACGAGAAGGAGAGAACGAGAACGAGAAAGAACGAAAACGAGACAGGGAGAACGAGAGAAAGAACGAAAATGAGACAGGGTGAACGAGAAAACAAGAAAGAACGAAAACGAGAAAGAACGAGAAAGAGAGAGAGAGAGGGGGGGGGATGATTGCTCTCTTATATCCGGGTCTTAGAGAGGTGCGGCCGTCCTTAGATCAGGCTCACGAGGCGGCGAAACGCGTAGTGGCGAAACACGAGCCGGGACCCGGAATTAGTGGTGATGGGAGGTGTTTATGGGAGGAGGAGGAGGAGGAAGAGGAGGAGGAGGAGGAGGTGATGATAAAGGGCAAGAGGAGATGTTTAGCAAGAAAGAGAAAAGATGAAGAAGAATGAAGATGAAGAACGAGAAGAAGAGGAAAGAAGAAAAAAAAGGGAAGGGAGGAGGGAAGGAGAAGGGAAGCAAGTAATAGGGAGGGAAGGAGAGAAAGACGAAGGAAAGATGTAGAAAGGGAAGGGGAGGAAGGGAGGGATGGCAGGCGAGACAGGAGATAAGGGATGAGAGAGAGAGAGGAAGAGAAGTGATGAAGGATTGAAGGAGGAAGCGAGATAAGAATGAACTGAAAAGAAAACATGCGCTACACGAAAATAAGACACAAAAATCATTCATATCACAAGCCATACGATTACACAACAGCCTCTGAAGTGATATCATGAACCAAAAGGAAAATGAAGCTATAAAAACAGGGTACGCAGGAAGCTTATTATACCGAAATGACTGTTTACGGAAAGGACGGCGTGAAGGATCGCAGAAACAATGTTATAAGAATATTGAGCCCGAAACGAATCACACTGAAGCAAATCGCAATGAAGAAGAAACATACGCTATAATTACAAGGATCTCAGAAACAATAAGTAGGAATATTAAACCCAAAACCAGTCACATTATTAACAAATCGTGATAAAAGAAAAAATATATATACCGTGTTATTGCAAACGTAGAGGAATGTATATGAATAGAATTAATGGGGATAGAAATAAATAGCAGGATGAGAATATATATTTCAAGCCATAATGGAAAAAATATATATACTGTGTTATTGCAAACGTAGAGGAATGTAAATGAATAGAATTAATGGGGATAGAAATGATACATAGCAGAATGAGAATATATATTTCAAGCCATAATGGAAAAATGAAAATAAAATGAAGTAGTAGCACCATTAAATAAGAGGATTAGAATCACTATTAGAATCCAAAATGCGAAATAACAGACTGGAAAAATATAAGAAGCAGAAAGGAAGGATAAGGACACAGGGTCACATCAAGGCCGGCTTTTTTGCAGCTTTTTTTTTTTTTTTTTTTTTTTGACTCCTTACACATTCGAAAAAGAAAAAGAAAAAAAGAAAGGCCATTATCGTAGCCATACACATAAAAAAGAAGATGGAAAAAGAAAGGGCGATATCACAGAAGGGTCATTAAAGTAACATTAAAAGACACATAAAGAAGAAATAAAGGTCACATCACAGAAAGGTCAAAAGGTCAACATTCAAGCATGACCAGAGAGGAAGATGAAATTAAGGTCATATCACAGAGGGGGTCATTAACTTAACATCACAACTAATATTCATAAAGGTCAATTACCCTTCGATACGCACGGTACTAACTTAAAAAGGTCAAGGTGAGTACGAAATGGAAAGGTGGAACAAAAAAAAGGTCACTGCATTCTCTCGCTTCCATACCTGGCTTACGTGACCTGACCCCACGTGACCTGACCCCCACGTGACCCAATCTTACATGACCTGCGCCCCCCACGTGACCTGATCGTCCCTTGACCTGACCCCCCAACGTGACCTGCTCCCCCTCTAACCTGACCCCCACGTAACGACCTCCCTTGACCTTTCTCTTTTGCATAATCTCAAACTGTGACTTTTAGTGCTTTGGAGAGAAAGAATTAGGACGAAGAAAGAGAAGATGAAGATGAGGAGAACTAGGAGATGCAGGAGGAAAATGAGAAAGACGAGGAGGAGGACGGGAAGGTAGAAGAGGAAAAGGAGGACGAAAATGAGGAAAACTAGAAGATTGAAAGGAAAAACAGGAGGAAAATGAGGAGGAGAAAGCAGACGATGAAAAAGAAATATAGAGCACTTAAAGATTGATATAAAGAAGGAGAAATAGGAAGAGGAGGAGGAGGAGAAGGGGTAATAGGGGGAAGAAAAAGTAATAAAAGAAAAGAACAAAAACAGCAACAACCTACACGGCACCACAAAAACATCAACAACAACAATAATATGAGTAAATAACAATAAAAATAAGAAATGAAAATAACAACAGCCACAACAATCGCCATATCCTGATCGCCTCCAACACAATAAAAAATAATAATGAACACAACAACAATAACAACAACAACAACAGCCATCGCCCTGCCACGACCAATCAGCAGCAAATGAAGGCGATAAAAACAAACACACAAACACGCTAAGGGAAAAAAAAAACAGACCAGGAATAAGAAAATTGCTCCCGGTGCATGTTGCTGTTAATTGCCTGCCCCCCCCGAGAGAGAGAGAGAGAGAGAGAGAGAGAGAGAGAGAGAGAGAGAGAGAGAGAGAGAGAGAGAGAGAGAGAGAGAGAGAGAGAGAGAGAGAGAGAGAGAGAGAGAGAGAGAAGGCGGGTAAATAGGCAGGTACACACAAACACACATACATACATACATACAGACAGACAGACAGACAAGTTTACAGACAGGTGTTTTGAAGGTGTTAGCACATGATTTGCTTGCTCTGTGCTACGTGGAGAGATAGGTGAGGAGTCAATCGCCCACCTGAGCACACTTTACCGTACACCTGGCCACACCTGACCCACTAATACTTTCACCAACAACACCTAGCTCATACCTGGTCTTTTTTTTTACAGCAGAGGAGACAGTTCAAGGGCGTAAATAAAAGAAAACAATAATGAAAAAAAGCCCGCTACTTACTGCTCTTGAATAGAGTACATAGGTCTACTCTTTCATCAATACACCTGACTAATCTCATACGGGCGCTAACCAATCAGCCTCTACTCAGGTGCCTCCGACTAGCTGTGTGTTTTGGCAGGCTTCTCCTTCTCCTTGCTCGTCGTACCCGTCTCATCGTGTCTCTCTTTCCCTTTCTCATTTCCTCGACATTAAAAAGATGATGATTACACGTTTCTTGATTGAGGAAGACGACTGCAATGGGAGGAGAAGGAGGAGGAGGAGGAAGGCGATGATAAAAGGCAAGAGAAGAAGAATTTGATGTTTAATTAGAAAGAGAAAAGATGGAGAAGAATGAAGATGAAGAACGAGAAGAAGAAGAAGAAGAAGAAGAAGAAAAAAAAAAGAAGAAGAACAACAACAACAACAAGCAGAACAAAGAATAAGAACAAGAAGAAAGAACAACAAGAAAAAAAACTACAACAGAAAAAACACAAGACAAAAAAAGATAAAAAAAAAAAATAAATAAAAAAATAGAACAGAAAAAGAATGACAACGAAAAAAAAAAAAAAAGAAGAAGAAGACGGATAGAAGAAAAACTGCAAGGAGGATGAAGATAACACGAGGAGGAGGAGGAGGAGGAGGAGGAGAGGTCATCCTGTGTAATGTTATAATGAGGAGGAACAGAAGGAGGTGAGGAGTAATTTATGAGCAGAAAAAAGAAGACAGGAAAACATGATGAGTGTGTGTGTGTGTGTGTGTGTATGTGTGTGTGTGTGTGTGTGTGTGTGTGTGTGTGTGTGTGTTGAGAGAGAGAGAGAGAGAGAAACGTTCCTTCCTTCCTCTTAACTAACATGCAATGACCACCACCACCACCACCACCACCATCATCACCATCACCACCACCATCACCATCACTGCCACCATCAACACCACTATAACATGACCAATATATCTCCCTCCTCCTCCTCCTCCTCCTCCTCCCCAATTTTCACCTAAGAACTGGAAAATGAGTCAACTCTTTCATCTTTTTTTTTTCCTCTCTTCCTCCTCCTCCCTCCCTTCTCCCCCTCCTTTCCTCTTCCTCTCCCTCCCTCCCTTTTCCTCTCCCTTCTCTCCTTACCCTTTGATCCCTCCCTTCCCTTCTTCTTTCCCTCCTCCCTCCTCTCTACCGTACCTACCTATCCTCCTCACATCCCTCCCATCTCTTTCTATCCTATCTCTTTCTTTCCCCTTCTCTCCCTCTCCCTATCTTCACATCCTTTATTTTCTACCTTTTATCTGGACAAGCCTCTTTTTATCTATCATCTTCCACACCTTTGATATTATTTTTCTTTTTATTTAATCAATTTTTAGTCTTTCTTTACAACCTCGTCTCGCAAGATCGTGTTCCCTGAGTCGCCGTGGAAGGGACTCGAAATATAAGTCGCAATGGACGCAAGAAATAAGTCGCGGGTGTTTCTTATTTTCCTCCCATAAGCCAAAGATTACTCCATTATGCTCCTCTTTCAACTCCTGCTCATGTTCCTCCTCCTCTTTTTCTTCTTCTTCCACCTCCTCTTCCTCCTCCTCCTCCGCCTCCTCCTTATCTTCCTTCCTTTCATCTCTAATTCTCAAGCAGATTTTCTTATGACATTTCGTTTTCTTGAAAGGGTTTGGTAATTGTTGTTGTTGTTGTTATTTTCTTGTAGTAGTGGTAGTGGTGGTAGTAGTAGTAGTAGTAGTAGTAGTAGTAGTAGTAGTAGTAGTAGTAGTAGTAGTAGTAGTAGTAGCAAACCAACACACACACACACACACACACACACACACACACACACACACACAAACACAAACAAGCAACACACACACAGACTTCAACGCAACACACACACACAAAACAGGAAAACACCAACACATCACAACACGTCACAACGCAACACTGCCTCCCTCCCCCCCCCCCCAAAAAAAAAACACTGCAACCCAAGATTAAAAAGTAACACCGAGGCAGAAAAATAATGACACTAATTTGATCCTAATGGCCCAAAGGTTAATTATTTCTTTTGTTCAAGCAAGGAAGGTGAGAGGGAAGGAAGAGGGGAGGGAAGGGAGGGGAGGGAGGGAAGGGGAGGGCAGAGAGGGGGAAGGGTATAGGGAGAGAAGAGGAGGAAGAGAAGGAAGATAAAGAAAGGGAAGAGGGGGAGAGAGGATGACAGGGGGAGAGGAGGAGAGGGAGAGAAGAAGGAAAGGAGAGGAGAGGAAGGTGCAAAGAGGGATGGAAGAAGAGGAGGAGGAGAAGGAAAGAGAATAAAAGGGAAAGGGAAGGAGGGCGGTAGATGAGGAGGAGGGAGGAAAGATGAAGAAGGAAGAGAGAAAGATGGAGGAAAGATGATACAGTAAAAGAGAGAAGGAAAGAAGAAAGGAAGGAGGGAGGCAGGGAGGGGAGGGGAGGGGAAGGAGAGAGAAGGAAGGGGGAAAGGAAGGAAGGAAAGATAGATAAACAAAGAGAGAGAGAGAGAGAGAGAGAGAGAGAGAGAGAGAGAAATTCCACCTTCCTGTAAAATCTCTAATAAATTTCTTCTCTGTCGTCGTATATAATGTTTTCTTTCTCTTCCTTTGATACAAAAAATAATAATAATAATAACAATCGCGACAATTCCACGGCGAAAAAAATACTCATACACGAAATTGAATCTTGTCCAACCGCAGCGGTCTATAAAAAGACTATTATTATTATTATTATTATTATTATTATTATTATTATTATTATTATTATTATTATTATTATTATTATTATTATTATTAACGTTATTATTTATTTCGTCGCATTTATTCTTATGTGGTTTCATATTTCATTAGTCAACCTTGTGATCTTAATATTTATACCTGGTCATTACCTTTAACAACAAGAACAACAACAACAACATCTATATCTATTGGTGGATGAGTGGTCAACGTGCTGGCGTGGACCTAGGTTCGAGCCTCACCGAAACACGCTGATTTTCCAAGCCATAACCGAGTGTCGGAAGATTACCCACATGCTGCCCAGATCTTTAATTAACCTTAACTTCAACGGCTTCGTTCAAGAAGAGCACCGGGGGGCAGCATGGGTCAGGCAAGAGTCATACATCACGGCAGCCACTATAAAAAAAATTCGCCCGCGCCACTAAAGGCCGGGGCCGTCCAAGATGCCCCTCAAGAAAGACTACCAGCGGGCTACTTGCAGCACCCAAAAAACTACTACCGGTACTACTACTACTACTACTACTACTTCTACTACCACCACCACCACCACTGTTACTACCACAACTACAAAAACAATGATAATGATAATGCCTTTAACAAAAACTTCATTACACATAATTTACCTTCCTACTCACAAGGTAATTTTCCAACACCAAAAAAAATTTACACCTCCTTCTCCTCCTCCATAGCCTTCACTTTTTGCCCCCGTCCTCCTCTCTCTCTCCCTCATCAAGGCTTTTAACAACACACAATTAATTCTTTGCCGCCGCGAATCTTCTCACAATATAATTCTCCTTCACAGATTGTTCTCCCCCTCTCCCTCCTCCTCCCTCCCTCCCTCACTCACTACTTCCCTCTGGCTCTCCCTTCCCTGCTAACTCCTTTTTCTCTCCCTCCCTCCACCATTTTATACCTCTCTCCCTTACGCAGTCTTTTATTCTTTCAATCTCTATTCTTTTCTGCTTCCATCCTCTTCTATCTCTTTCTCTCCCTCCTTGTCTTACTCCTTCACTTCCTCTTCTTATTTCCCTCCCTACCTCCCACTTCCCTCCCTATTTCTCCATCCTTACTTCCTTATCTCCATTTCTTCTATTCTCCCTTCCTTTTTCCTCTCTCTCCTAACTCCACTTCCCTCCCTCCCTCCTTCTTCCCTTCCTATCGCTCCCCCCTTTCTTATCTCAATCTCTTATTCACCCTATTTTCCTCTCCTTTCCTTCCCTTTACTTTCCCTCCTTCCCTTTCCGCTTGTATTTATTTTTGTTATTTATGTCTGTGAAAGACAGAGAGAGAGAGAGAGAGAGAGAGAGAGAGAGAGAGAGAAATCAGAAGCGTATCCAACACTCCTTAAAACTTAATTGGATTCCCACGAGAACAAAAGCGAGGGAACAGGACGAAAGAAAACGGACAAGCGAGAGAGAAAGAGAAAACGGGACAAGGTTGGCTGTTCTTACTGCGTCTCTCTCTCTCTCTCTCTCTCTCTGCTACAACTATTTTTCCATTTTTCTTTTCTTTCCTTTTCTCCTTTTCCTTTCTTTCCCTATTTCCCCTCCTCCTCCTCCTCATCCTCCTCCTCCTCCTCTTCCTCCTCTCTCTCTCTCTCTCTCTCTCTCTCTCTCTCTCTCCATCCTCTTACTTTCCCCTTTTCCTTTCTCTCCTTTTTCCTTTCACTTCCTACTCCTCCTCCTACTCCTCTCTCTCTCTCTCTCTCTCTCTCTCTCTTTCTCGCGGGTAATTCAGATGTTATCGGTTTCCGGGACATAATTTCGGCTTTGACACAGGAGGCAAGGAAGTCAGGATCCGGGGGAGGAGTCCTTCGCGTAGGATGTAAGGACTCGGAAACGACGACGAAGAAGAAAAATGTCCCGTGAAAAAAGTCGCGTGGAAAAAAAAGTCCTTATCTTGTTGTGCGTCAATCCTTTCTTCCTTCCTTTCTTCCTTGTTACTCCTTGTTCTGTCCTCTCCTTTCTTCCTCCTCCTTTCTTTCCTTCCTACCCCTTGTTCTTTTCTCTCTCCTTCCTTCCTCCTTCGTTCTTCCCTACTCCTTGTTCTGCTCGTTCTTTTTCCTTCTTCTCTTCTTCCTCTCTCCCCATCGTTGTTTATTCATTTAATTTCTCCTTCTTCCTCTTCCTACTTTTCTTCTTTCTCTTTCTTCAATTTTCTTTTTTCTCAGTTTATTTGTAGTTTTTTTTGTATTTTTTGCTACAATGATGTTTCCTTCTCCTCTTCCTCTTCCTCTAATTTTGCTTATCATGTTCTTGTTTCCTGTTTTTTTTCTCTCCTATCCCTTCCTATCCCCTCTTCCTCCTCCTCCTCATCTTCTTTTCCCTTATCTCTCTTCCTTGTGTTATTTTCCCTGCAATATGAGTGTACTTTGTTTTATCGCCTTCTTCCTCTTCTTCTTCTTTTTCTCATTATCTTGTCCTTGCTTCCTGCTGCTTTTTCTTTACTATTTCCCTCCCTCTCATCTTCTTTCCCCCTTATCTCTTCCTTTTTATGTTCACTATAATATTGTTTTTTTTTTTATCTTCCTCTTTTTTCTGATTATCTTGTTGTCTTCTCTTCCTGTTTCTTGTTCTCCCCTCTTCCTCTTCTTCTTCCCTTCCTTTCCTCTTCATTCCTTCCCCGCCTCTTCTTCTTCTTCCTCTTCCAATTCTTTTTTTTTTGTTTCCTCTCTAATGTTAGTTTTTTCTTGCTTACCTTTTCTTTTCTTCCTCGTTTTTCTTCATCCCTTTTGCAACCGAGGTCGTCATCATCAACACCCTCATCATCACCATCATTATCACAATTATGACCACCCTCCTTGTCATTGTTACCATCATTATCGCTGGTCCGCGGCCTCGTCTTCTGCTTCCATCTCTTCCTCTTTTTTTTTAATTGTCATCAGTCGTCATCATCATCTATCTTATGTACACGAATTCTAGCTTAATTTCCCTTTTTCTCTAACCATGAACTTTCCCGGACTCAATTTACTTCAGGACCATATCACAATCATTTCATAATCTATAATATATTCCTTGATTCAGCCAACATTACACGAACCTGAGTAGTCTTTTCAGCTTCAAACCAAAGACTTTCTATTACAGCCTTTAACATCCTCAATACCATCCTAGCTTTGCCTTATCATGGTATCCCTTCACAGCCACGATACTGTCCTTACTTCAACAAATATACTGCAGACTGCCCTAATACCCACCCTAACTCTAACATACAATTTTACGCCTTTTTCAATTTCTCATTTTATTCTTCATTTTCCAGACATATACCATTGCTTTGTCTTCTATTTCAACCTTATATATCCTCCATAATGTCATAACTCTAACACATATTTAACTTTTTTATCAATTTCTCCTTTTATTCAGCATTATTCAGACATCATACCTATCTTTCATCTTTCTATTACAACCTTTAACATCCTCAATACTGTCCTAACTTTACCTTTTCATGATATCCCTTCACATCCTCGATACTGTCCTTACCTTAAAAAATATACTGCAGACTGCCCTTCCTCTTCCCTCGGGCGCTTTTCAATGATCTTACAAATGTCACTTGATTCGAGGGTAACACACAAAATAGCAACCACTGAAGCTGACCTGACTCACCCAAAACACACACATGCACAGCGGAGCCTCACTTACACACCTTGATTTCACCTTTTACTGCGTTGCTTATTGCCGTGAACAGGTGGTGAGCGGAGCGGCGCGGAGTGGCGAGTCAGACAGGTAGGCAAGTTAGGCAAGCGAGTATATAATCATTACCATCACTTTTTTTTTTCGCCAAGCTCCTCCAATTTCGTGCGCTGGCCAGGAACGCAACGAGGGTCTAAGGAGAGCAAAGATACGGTATAACACAATAGATTATACGCGGGAGCAAGTAAGTATATAATCATTAGCATCACCCATTCACCAAGCTCCTCCAATTTCGCGTGATGACCAGGAACGTAACGAGAGTCCACGGGAAGCAAAGATGAAGGGAGTGATATTCTTCAACATACTGGCGTCCAAGCGCACACACATTCAACAAGGCTTTCGTGGGAGTTGTGAGCCTTTCCATGGGTAGTTTTATGGCCCTGGTGGTAGTGTGACTCTTCTTCTGTAGTGTGAACGTAAGAAGACACTCATTAAAACCCGATTTCTCTCCCCATCGGTCTTTGGAATTACTTGATCTGAGATGTGATGTGAGATGTGAGATGTAGAATTACTTGATGCGAGAGGAAGAAGCATCTGGAAATACGGACGAAGAGGCGGTATTTCAAACGCTTCCACCTCCAACATCAACTATTTCCAACAGCCAAAAGGAGATCAATTGGGTTCTAATGAGTGTTGTTTAGGTTTAAGAGGAGGGTATCAGGACACCTCTCCTCCCGAAATTGACCTCTCTTTCGGCCACCTCTTTTGATTATTTTGATAGGAGCAGCGAGTAGCGGGCTTTTTATATTATTGTTTCCTTTGTTTGTGTGCCCTTGAGCTGTCTCCTTTGTAGTAAAAAAAAGAAAAGAAAAATGGTCCATCTACCACCATAAAACCAACCTTGGAAATACACAGAAATCCAATGAAAGAAAGCCTTGCCAAATGTGTGTGCATGGGCGGTGAAGTGTTGAAGAATATGCCCCCAGGATAAGACTACCAGCACACACACACACACACACACACACACACACACACACACACACACACACACACACACGAGACAGCTGATGAACGTAACCGCAATCCCATCAGGCAAGTGTGTATCTTATCTCGTCTTTCCGCCAAATTACCGTGACCGCCAATGAGCTGTCCAAGGGGTGGCAGTAAAGATCATGGATAGCGGTAATGGTATACACACAAGACAGACGGTTAATGACGTGGGTGACAGGCGAGTAAGAACATAAGAAAAACAGCCGCCTTTTCCGCCAGGTTATCGTGAACGGTTTAATTTTGCGAGCTGCCAAAATATGACACAATGAAGGCACAAATCAACATCAATAACAAGTGTACCTGAGACGCGGGAAACAGGTATATAGAACAGGTAGGAAAGTGTGTATTACCATAATTTTTTTCGCCAACTTATCGTGAACGGTCCAATTTTACGAGTTACCCTTGAATGACACAATGAAGGCACAAATCAACATCAATAACAAGTGTACCTGAGACGCGGCAAACAGGTATATAGAACAGGTAGGAAAGTGTGTCATTACCATCACTTTTTTCGCCAATATATCGTGAACGGTCCAATTTTACGAGTTACCCTTGAATGACACTATGATAAAAACCACATATCAACATCCATGACAAGTGTACCTGAGACGCGGCAAACAGGTATATAGAACAGGTAGGAAAGTGTGTATTACCATCACTTTTTTCGCCAACTTATCGTGAACGGTCCAATTTTACGAGTTACCCTTGAATGGTACAATGATAAAACCACATAACATCAATAACATTTGCATAGAACGTTAACGAGAGTAGATGGGAAGAAGATAGGCAAGTATGCGTTAGTCCAGTATGCTCAGACGCTTAAAAAACATCATGAACGGTCCAATTTTACGAGTTACCCTTGAATGACACAATGGAAAAACCACATATCAACATCAATAACACATGCATACAACGTTAACGAGAGTAGATGGCAAGTAGATAGACAAGTATGCGTTATCAAGACACCTCTCCACCCGAAATTGACCTCTCTTTATTTTTGTCTATTATGGGAGCGGTGAGTAGCAGGCTTTTTTTTCTACACTCTTTTTGTTGCCCTTGAGCCGTCTCCTTTGCTGTAAAAAAAAGAAGTCCGGTATTCTCAAACGCTTTCGGTTCCTAAACAACATCTATTTACAAAGACCACGAAGGAGATTAGTCGGGTTCTCATAAGTGTTACAAGTTCATAGTGCAGAAGCCTTGTCAAACTCTCACAAGGCTTATGAAACTGCACGTGGAAATACTGACACAACCTCTACGGAAGCCTTGCCAAATGTGTGTGTGTGTCTAAAGATTTATAAGAATACATCATAAACATCATAAACGGCTTAATTTCGTAAAAACGCCAAAAAGTGACAATTATATATACACAAACCAACATCACTAACACTTACACACTTACACAGGAGAGACGAACAGACAGAAACACAGACAAAGAAGCAAGTGTCTTAATACCATCACCTCTTCCGCCAATTTATCGTAAACGGGACATATTTTTCAAGCGCTGCCTTCGAGTGACAAGCAACGCAAAGACACGCAAGACTCGCAGTGACCAACGACAGCTGGTCAACGGAGCGGCAAGCAGTAGCAAGTGTGTCCATCCCCCCTTCCGCCAGGTTATCGTGAACGCGCCAATTTGGATCGCGAGGTGCCGACAGGTGACACAGCAGAGGTAGAGCGAGATGAAGGAGATAGGACGAGCGTTTGAAGGGTGGCTTAAACGTTTTCATTTCCGCTGGGTCGTTTTCTACTAGGGTTGTTGTTTTTATGTTCTCTTTTTTTTCTTCTGGTTCTATTATGTGTTATTTTACTGTTTGTTCTCTGTTTCTCTCTCCTGTTTCTTTACTGTTGTTCTATTCTTTTCATTTCCGCTAAGTCGTTTTCCTCTGGGTTTTCTTTTTCGTGTGTTCTTTTTTTTTTCTTCTGGTTCTATTATGTTTTATTTTGCTGATTTTTCTCTGTTTCTCTCTCCTGTTTCTTCACTGTTTTTCCATCCTTTTCATTTACACTGTTTTCATTTCTGTTTATATTTCCACCGTTTTCGCTTTTATCTCTTTCTTTTCCCTTATCTTAAAAAATCTCTGTTCTGCCTCGTTTTTTGGTTTTCATTTCGGGTTTTATTTCCTGTTTTCTTCTCTTTTCAATGTGTCTTTCCTCCTTATTATCTTTATTGGTGTTCTTTTCCGTATTTCTGTCCTTTTTGTATTCTTTTTTTATCCCCAGTCTTTCTTCTATAGTTAACTTTATATCATCTTCACTGTTTTATTGTTTTTGTTACTTTTTCCAATTTCCTTTTCCTCCGAGCCGTTCTTTCCTCTTTCTTCTCTTAGCCGTTCTTTGTTCGTTCTTTATCTTCACATTTCTGTCCGTCTCCATAACTGTTCCGGGGGTCGTTCTTCATTTCGTTTTTCGTTCTTCGTTCGTTCTTCTTCATTCTTTTTCCCAATTTCCTTTTCCTCCAGTGGTTCTTTCCTCCTCCTTCTCTTAGCCGTTCTTTGTTCGTTCCTTATTCTCACTTTTCTCTCCGTCCCCATAACTGTCTCGGCGGTCGTTCTTCAGTTCGTTGTTCGTTTTTCGTTCTTCGTTCGTATTTCTTCACTCTTTTCCAATTTCCTTTTCCTCCTAGAGGTTCTTTCCTCTTTCTTCTCTTAGCCGTTCTTTGTTCGTTCTTTATTTTCACTTTTCTGTCCGTGTCCATAACTGTAAAGGCGGTCGTTCTTCAATCTCTTCATTCTTTTTTTTAGTTTTTCTTTTCCTCCTCGCCGTTCTTTCCTCTTTTTTTCTCTTAGGCGTTCTTTGTTCGTTCTTTATTTTCACATTTCTCTCCGTCTTATAACTGTTCCGGCGGTCGTTCTTCATCATGTTCTCACGTTGTCGTTCTCCTCCTTCATTACGTTCATCCTGCCTCTTATCGCTAACATTTCCGCGTTACAACTTCCTTATCAACCCCTGACTTCACCGTAACCCTCCCTTCCTACCCCACCACCTCAACGCTTTCCTCCCCCATCAACCTTACTGCCCACAACCCCCCCCTTCTACTCCCTACCTTTAAATCTTCCCCTTCTATCTCTTTCCAATCCTCCCTTCCCCCTCATCAACCTTACTACCCACAACCCTCCCCTTCTACTCCCTACCTTTAAATCTTCCCCTTCTATCTCTTTCCAATCCTCCCTTCCCCCTCATCAACCTTACTACCCACAACCCTCCCCTTCTATTCCCTGCCCTTAAATCTTCCCCTTCTATCTCTTTCCAAACCTCCCTTCCTCCCCCACCACCTCAACGCTTTCCTCCCCATCAACCTTTCTACCCACAATTCTCCCCCTCACACCCCTTCCCTTTAGATCTTCCCTTCTTCTATCCCTTTCCAAATCTCCCTTCCTCTCATCCATCTCCCTTTTCCCCTTATCATCAGTGTCCTTACTCTCTACCTTCCCCTTTTCTCGTCAATCCCAAATTCAACCCATCTCCTTCCCCTGACCCTCATCCCCCTTACTTTCTATCCTCCCCTTCTTCTATCTCCACAAACCTATCTCCATCAATCGCTCTCCCCTTCCCCATCAACTTCCTCCCCTCACTTTCCTTCTTTTCTTCTTCCATCCCTCCCTAAGCTTCCCTTCTCTCATGTGTTTGTTTCTCTCTCTCTCTCTCTCTCTCTCTCTCTCTCTCTCTCTCTCTCTCTCTCTCTCTCTCTCTCTCTCTCTCTCTCTCTCAATTCCCACCCCTTAAATAACCCTTTTTTACACACACACAAACACACACACGTACCCTTCCTCACTCCCTCTGTCCCTCCCTCCTCCCTTCCTCCCCCCGCAGGGCTCCACAACCGGCCAATAAATCAAACAAATTACAGTGACAGTCGGTTAGCAGAGCGGCCGGGGACTAACAACCGCCGGGGAGCCAATCTGCCGCTAACAAGGTCGTAACAATAGGCGATAAGGCGGCCAGGGCGAGCCGTGGCGAATCGGTGTTGTTGGTAGATTCGCCCCTTTTACCTTCTCGCCCGCCCTCCCTGTGTCCCTCCTCCTCCTCCTCCTCCTCCTCCTCCTCCTCTCTCTCCCAGTCTCCCTTCATACCTACCTGCCTCTCCTGCCTTCTACTTCGCTGTCTCTGTGTCTGTCTCTCTCTCTCTCTCTCTCTCTCTCTCTCTCTCTCTCTCTCTCTCTCTCTCTCTCTCTCTCTCTCTCTCCCTTCATCTTCGAGCCTCAAGTTCTCTCTCTGTGTTTCCATCCCTCCTTTTTCATCTACCTACCTATCTATCTATCTATCTACCCTCCTGTCTGTTACCTCGCGCTGTCTATGTCTGTGTCTCTCTCCCTTCCTCCCTGACTCCTACCACCTCTGTCTGATCCTCCTCTTTTCCACAGCCTTTGCTACCTCTTATCCCTGCTTCAATTCAGCATACTTACACATCTATCATATATCAGGCTTCTCCGTTTCGTTCTTCCAGCATTCCTTGTCTCCTTCCTGTTATCATTACTTTCTTCCTCTTTCCCTTCCTTTCTCAACCCTTTTCTTTCCGATTTTCCATGGTTTTTTGTGTGTGTTCATCCCTTCCTCTTACTCTCCCTTTCTTCTTCCCTAACTACCTTCCTCTCATCATCATCTCTCTTACATTAATCTTTCTTCTTTTTTTCTGTTTAATCTTTAAATCGTATAAAAAAATACATACATATTTTACATATTTTTCTTCTCCGTCTCTTACGTCAACAAGCAAACACACATCATCATCTTGTTTTATTGATATGCTATAAAAGAAGTAAAAGAAAAAGAGGAAAGATTAATGTAAGAATAATAACCAACCTGGAAATTAATCAACAATAAATCACCCGTGTTTTAAAATTTATTGTGTTTGCTCTGCCTGGCCTTGCGTGTGTGTGTGTGTGTGTGTGTGTGTGTGTGTGTGTGTGTGTGTGTGTGTGTGTGTGTGTGTGTGTGTTCATTACCGGTGTTTGGAGTGTTTATTTCTTAGCAACTTAATACATTTTTCAATTTGTTTCGCTTCGTGTCATAATTTTTCAACTTTTCGATCAGGAGAGAGAGAGAGAGAGAGAGAGAGAGAGAGAGAGAGAGAGAGAGAGAGAGAGAGAGAGAGAGAGAGAGAGAGAGAGAGAGAGAGAGAGAGAGAGAGAGAGAGAGAGAGAGAGAGAGAGAGAGAGAGAGAGAGAGAGAGAGAGACGGCCCCTGGCTCTCTAATTACAATCATGTTTACAAATAAAATCCCACTGAGAGGGAGCCAAAAAAGGGAGAGAGAGAGAGAGAGAGAGAGAGAGAGAGAGAGAGAGAGAGAGAGAGAGAGAGAGAGAGAGAGAGAGAGAGAGAGAGAGAGAGAGAGAGAGAGAGACGAAATGGTGGTGGGGAGAAGAGATGAGAAGGGAGCGGAGGAGAAGACTGTGAGGAGGAAGAGGAGGAGGAAGTAAGCGAAACCCGTGGAAAGGAAGGAAGCGAGGGAAGAAGAAGTGAGGAGGAGGAGGAGGAGGAGGAGATAAAGAGAGGAAAATGAGAAATAGGAAAATAGGGGGTGAAAGAAAGCAGGAAAAGAAGGTAACAGTGAAAGAAAAGAGATAAAGTTGAAGGAAGAAAAGATGAAGAGAAGGAAAGGGGCAAAGGAAGAGAGGAAAGACAGGAGGGAAGCGGTAAGGTAAGACAGAATGAAGAGAATGAGGAAGGAGAGGAAGGAGGAAGGATGAAGAGAAGGAAGGCAGAGAGAAATGAAGGAAGGAAGCGATACAAGGAAGCAGGGAGAAAAGGAAAAGTACAGGGAGAAAGGGAGGGAATAAGAGGATGAGGAAAGAAGGGAGAACAGAATAGAAGACAAGAGAGAGGGAGAGAGGAGAGAGAGGAGAGAGGGAGAGAGAGAGGAGGAGCCAATGCTACTGATGGAAATTACTTACAGCTAAACCACTGTTACACACACACACACACACACACACACACACACACACACACACACACACACACACACACACAGTTAATTGACAAATACTTACAAATGTGATCTGATATTCGAAGTACAAAAGAACGAAAGAAATAAACACCCAATTATTTTATTACAAAGAACAATGTATTATCTATTATTTGTCCAAAGAATAAACTAAAATATATTTCTCTGTAAGTAGAAGGTAACACATATCATCTAATTGAAAATGTTGAACGCTTCATGAATAGGACCACACACACACACACACACACACACACACTACCACCACCACCATCACCACCACCAACAACAACAGTAGCAGCAGAAACCATAAAATAAAACCAGTAGCAGCAGTAGAGAAGGAAGGAGGAAGAAGGAGAAAGAGAAACAAAAGAGGACGGAGAAAAAAAAAACTCAAACCTAAAAAAAAGAAGTAACGGAAAGGAAAGGAGAAAAAAAATACGAGAGAGAAAGAAAGAGCAAATTACCTGTGTCGTGAGCCGCGGTATGGAGTGTTATGGCAGGTAATGGGGCAGGTGAGGGGGCTGAGGGCGGCCTAATGGAACAGGTAGACAGCAATTACCGGCCTTGGCTAAACAGGGCGACTCATTAAGGGCGGCAATAAACTCGGAGGTCAATTGTATCGCCCGAGAGGCCTTATCACAGAGCCGAGGCGGATAATGAGACTAATGTGACGATAATTCCTATAATGGCGCCGGAGAAGGGAAGGGAAGGAAGGGGAGGCGATGGATGGATGGGGAAGGGAGGAAGGGAGAGAGGGAGGGACGTAGGGAAGGAGGAAGACGTAGGTATGGAGGGATGGAGAGAGGGTAGGAGGAAGGAACAGTTAGTGAGAATGGGATGTTGATTAAGGGAGTGTGGGAGAGAGACAGACATGTGGGGTGGTATTTAGATAGGTAGGGAGAGAAGGAGGGATGGAGAGAGAACGAGATCGAGGAAAGGAGAGGTAGGGAGAGTAAGATGTCGGTAAAAGGTGAGAAGCGTGTAGGGAGGAGGAAAAAGAAGAGGAAAAGTAAAAGGAACTATTTTGTGTGTCTTACGGAGGGAGTGTAAGAGTGATAGGCATATGGAGGTCGACGTTCAAGATAAACTTTAAAGTGAATAAGGTTTAATGATCAAGAAACTGTTAAGGAGTATCAAAAAGGTCAACAATGGAAGGAAGGAAGGAAGCCAACGAAGAGGAAGAAAAGAAGGAGGGAAAGGACATATGAAGGAAGAGAATAAGGAAAATCAAGGAATCTATATTGTATTCACTTCACGTATAAAAAAAGGACAACAAACAATGAAAGGAAGGAAGGAAGTCAACGGAGAGGAAGAAAGAATGAAGGGAAAGGAGACAAATGAAGGAAAAGAACAATGAAAATCAAGGAATCTATTGCATTCACTTCACGTATAAAGAAGGACAACAAACAATGGAAGGAAGGAAGTGAACGGAGAGGAAGAAAAGAAGGAGGGAAAGGAGAGAACTGAAGGAAGAGAATAAAGAAAATCAAGGCATCATCTATTGTATTCACTTAACGCTAAAAACTTTGACCAGATAAATAGTGGAAAAGAAAAATAAAGAGTAGAAGGAAGAACCAGGAAGAAAGAAAGGAAGGAAGGCAAACAGGAGAAAGAAAGGAAGGAAGGCAAACAGGAGAAAGAAAGGAAGGAAGGCAAAACGGAAGAAAGAAAGGAAGAAAGAAAGGAAAGAAGGAAAAACGGAAGAAAGAAAGGAAGGAAGGAAAAACAGAAGAAAGGAAGGAAGGAAGGAAGGAAGGCAAAACGGAAGAAAGAAAGGAAGGAAGGCAAACAGGAAGAAAGGAAGGAAGGAAGGCAAACAGGAAGAAAGAAAGGAAGAAAGGCAAACAGGAAGAAAGGAAGGAAGGAAGGCAAAACGGAAGAAAGGAAGGAAGGAAGGCAAACAGGAAGAAAGGAAGGAAGGAAGGCAAAACGGAAGAAAGAAAGGAAGAAAGGCAAACAGGAAGAAAGGAAGGAAGGAAGGCAAAACGGAAGAAAGAAAGGAAGGAAGGCAAAACGGAAGAAAGAAAGGAAGGAAGGCAAAACGGAAGAAAGAAAGGAAGGAAGGCAAAACGGAAGAAAGAAAGGAAGGAAGGCAAACAGGAAGAAAGAAAGGAAGGAAGGCAAAAAGAAAGAAAGGAAGGAAGGAAAAACGGAAGAAAGGAAGGAAGGAAGGTAAAACGGAAGAAAGAAAGGAAGGAAGGCAAAAAGGAAGAAAGAAAGGAAGAAAGGAAAACCGGAAGAAAGAAAGGAAGGAAGGCAAAAAGGAAGAAAGGAAGGAAGGAAGGAAAAACGGAAGAAAGAAAGGAAGGAAGGCAAAAAGGAAGAAAGGAAGGAAGGAAGGAAAAACGGAAGAAAGAAAGGAAGGAAGGCAAAAAGGAAGAAAGAAAGGAAGAAAGGAAAACCGGAAGAAAGAAAGGAAGGAAGGCAAAAAGGAAGAAATGAAGGAAGGAAGGCAAAAAGAAAGAAAGGAAGGAAGGAAAAACGGAAGAAAGGAAGGAAGGAAGGAAAAGGGAAGAAAGGAAGGAAGGAAAAGGGAAGAAAGGAAGGAAGGAAGGAAAAGGGAAGAAAGAAAGCAATTATCCAAGCAAGCAGTTCTATTCCAGTCATGTCCGTCACTGAAAAAAAAAGAAGAAAAAGAAAAAAAGAAAGAAAGAAAACCAGTAATCAAGCAAGCACTTCTATTCCCCTCACGCCTCTCACTAAACACCAACCCACAAAAACAAACGAAAAAAACAAAACAATCAAACCAGACGAACTGTACATACAAAACCACAACAAAAGAAAAAGCTAAAAGAAAAGGCCTCGCGCGCTAATAAGAGACGGTCGCCGCGTGGACGTCGACGTTTCATGATAATAATAAAGCGGACGACCATCAATTTGACGAAGCCTCGGGAAGCGAAATTAAAGACGCGGGGTTAATAGGAGACATTAGACGCGCGCAAGACAGCCACAGCAAGTCGACGTTCAATAATGATAAAGTGAAGGATGAACGAGTGGGAGAGAGGAGTTGCTATTGATGTTGTTGTTCTTTTTGTTTTGGGGCTTTGTTCCTTGTTGTTGTTTTTTTGTAAGGAAGATGGGATAAAAGGAAGGAAGAAAGGAAGGGAGGCTGAGGGATGGAAGGATGGGAGGAAGGAAGGAAGGAAGGATAGTTGGCTGGGGGAAGGAAGGAAGGAAGGAAGCAAAGGTCAGTTGATAAAAAAGGAAACAGGTAACTAATTAATTGATAAAAACAAGGAAATAAGACACATTCAAGTCGATGTTTGATAAAAAAATTAAAAAAAAAAGGATGAGTGAAAAGTGCTTAGTCTTTCGTTATTTACTTTGTCTATAAAGAGGGAGAGGAAACCAAGGAGACAAGCTAATAAAATAAAATAAAAACGAGGAAAGATGTAATATTAGGAATTAGACGCATCAAGTCGAGGTTTGATAACGATGACATGATGGCCGAGGAAGAAGTGGTTAGTCTTTCGCTATATCTGCTGTGTTAGTATTGAGGAAGAGGTCAAAGAGGCAAGGTGATGGAGGAAACAGGTAAAGACGTAATACTAGGAATTAGACGCATTCAAGTCGACGTTTGATAATGATAACATAAGGATGAGTGAGGAATCTTGTTATTAGCCAGTGACCATAAAGCAAAAGGAAGGAAAAACGCAGAGTAAATAAAGAAAAGCAGTAGAGGTGTAATAAATGGAATTAGTCGTATCCAAGTCGACGTTTGATAATGATAACATGAAGGATGAGTGAGAAATCTTGTTATTAGCTAGTAACCATAAAGCAAATGGAAGAAAAAAGAAAGAATAAATAAAGAAAAGCAGTAGAGATGTAATAAATGGAATTAATCGTATCCAAGTCGACGTTTGATAATGATAACATAAGGATGAGTGAGGAATCTTGTTATTAGCCAGTGACCATAAAGCAAAAGGAAGGAAAAAGAAAGAGTAAATAAAGAAAAGCAGTAGAGATGTAATAAATGGAATTAGTCGTATCCAAGTCGACGTTTGATAATGATAACATGAAGGATGAGTGAGAAATCTTGTTGTTAGCCACTGACCATAAAGAAAAAGGAAGGAAAAAGAAAGAGTAAATAAAGAAAAGCAAGATGTAATAAATGGAATTAGTCGTAACCAAGTCGACGTTTGATAATGATGATATGATGGAGGAGTGAGAAGTGGTTAGTCTTTCGTTATTTACCGCTGTTTGAGGAGGAAGGTAAACCGGAGAATAAATAATAAAAGAAAACAGGCAAGGATGTAATATTAGGAATTACTCGTATCCAAGTCGACGTTTGATAATGATAACATGAAGGATGAGTGAGAAATGCTTAGTCTTTCTTTATTAGTCGTTGCCCATAAGGAAAACGGAAGGAAAAAAGGCAAATATGTAGAGAAAAACAGATAAAGATGTAAAATATAAGGAATTTGTTGTATCCAAGTCGACGTTTGATAATGATGATAAGATAGATGAGTGAGAAGTGGTTAGTCTTTCGTTATTAGTCATTGACCATAAGGAAAAAACAAGGATAAATAGCAAAGTATGTAGAGAAAAACAGATGAAAATGTAATATTAGGAATTAGACGCATCCAAGTCGACGTTTGATAATGATGACAAGATAGATTAGTGAGAAGTGCTTAGTCTTTCGTTATTAGTCATTGACCATAAGGAAAAAGCAAGGATAAATAGCAAAGTATGTAGAGAAAAACAGATGAAGATGTAATATTAGGAATTAGACGCATCCAAGTCGACGTTTGATAATGATGATAAGATAGATGAGTGAGAAGTGGTTAGTCTTTCGTTATTAGCCATTGACAATAAGGAAAAAGGAAGGAAAAATGGCAAAGTATGTAGAGAAAAACAGATAATGATGTAATATTAGGAATTAGACGCATCCAAGTCGACGTTTGATAATGATGATATGATGGACGAGAGAGAAGTGGTTAGCCTTTTGTTAATATTTACTTTTGTCCGTAAATAGGAAGAATTTAAAGAGACAAATTAA
This sequence comes from Eriocheir sinensis, assembly GCF_024679095.1. Classification (NCBI taxonomy): domain Eukaryota; kingdom Metazoa; phylum Arthropoda; class Malacostraca; order Decapoda; family Varunidae; genus Eriocheir; species Eriocheir sinensis. The sequence continues at coordinate 7,220,929 of NC_066575.1, read as the reverse complement.
TAAAAGAAGAAAGCAGGCAAAAGATGTAATAATAGAAATCAGATGAACGAAAGAGATAAAATGAAGAATGAGAAAAAAATGGTTAGGCTTTCGTTATTTACCGGTGTCTGCAATGAAGAGGAAGATAAGTAAAGAAGAAACAGGAAAATAAGTCAATCATAAAATAAATTAGACACCTCAAGTCGACGTTTGATAACTATGCCATGAAGGATGAGTGAGAAACACCTAATCTTTTGTTATTTAATGCTGTCTGTAATAAGAGGAAGATAGAAACGAGTATACTGAGGGAAAAACAACAAACAAAAAAACTGACAAGGGAATTAAACACATCCAAGTCGACGTTTGATAACTACGGCATGAAGGATGAGTGAGAAATACCTAATCTTCTGTTATTTACTGCTGTCTGTTATGAGAGGAAGATAGAAACGAGAATACTAAAAGAAAAACAACGAACAAAAAACTGACTAAGGCGTAATAAAAGGAATTAGACACATCAAGTCGACGTTTGATAACTACGGCATGAAGGATGAATGAGAAATACCTAATCTTGTGTTATTTACTGCTGTCTGTTATGAGAGGACGATAGAAACGAGTATACTAAAAGAAAACAATAAACAAAAAACTAATATTAGGAACTAGACACATCAAGTCGACGTTTGATAACTACGGCATGAAGGATCAATGAGAAATACCTAATCTTGTGTTATTTAATGCTGTCTGCTATGAGAGGATGATAGAAATGAGTATACTAAAAGAAAACAATAAACAAAAAACTAATATTAGGAACTAGACACATCAAGTCGACGTTTGATAATGAAGACATGATGGAGGAGTGACAAGTGGTTGGTTACTCTGTTGTTTTCCTCGCCGCCTGTCTATTCTCTCGACTTAATAGTATTTCCAACAACAATATAAAAAAATACATAAGCGTTAGGCCCTTAAGAGTAATGGTTTGAAGTCTGTAATACACGAGTCGCCGCTGTGTATTTTCTCGACTTCATTTTTATCTTATTCATTTGTATTTAATCTTATATTTATTAGTATTGCTACAGCCCTTCTCTTCCCTTCCTTTCCCTTCTCTTTCCTTTCTTTGCCCTTCCTTCCTTGCTGCATCCTTTCTCTTCCCTTCCTTGTCCTTCTTTTTCCTTGATTTTCTTTGCCGTTCCTTCTTTACTCTTCCCTTCTATTTCCTTCCTTTCATTAATCTTTCCTTCCCTTTCCTTGTCTTTGCTTCCTTTCCCTTCTCTTCCCTTCCTTTCTTTTCTCTTTCCTTCCTTTTCGTTGCCTTTTTCTTCCTTGCTATAACCTATTTTCCATTCCTTTCTCTTTCTTTCGTTTTCCTTGTCTTCCCTAACTTGTCCTTCTCTTCCCTTCCTTTCCCTTCTTTTCCTTCCTTTTCCTTGTCTTCCCTACCTTGCCCTTCTCTTCCCTTCCTTTCCCTTCTTTTTTCATCGTTTTCCTTGTCTTCCCTTCCTTGCCCTGCCCTGTTTTCCCTTCCTTTCTTTCTTCTTTCCTTCCTTTTCCGTCTTTCCTTTCTTCCCCTTTCCTATCTTCCCTTCCTTTCCTTCTTTCCCTTCCTTTTCCTTGTCTTTCCTTCATTGCCCTTCCATACGTTCCCTTCCTTTCCCTTCTGTTCCTTTCCTTCCCCTTCTCTTCCTTTCCTTTCCTTTCCCTTTCCTTTCTTTTACTTCTCTTTCCTTCACTGCCCTTCCGTACCTTCCCCTCCTCTCCCTTCTCCTCTTCTATTATCTGTTTAAGTTGCCCTTCAGGTTCTTGCATTGCCATAAATAAAACTAAATAATAAGTAAATAAAGAATGCAGTAAATTATGAACGCTTTACACCCATGAAGTGATTCTGTTCATTATCTTATTCTTCAGTCTGATGTACTACAAATTATTTAAACTTTTTTTTTTACTTGTCTTCATCTCTCTCTCTCTCTCTCTCTCTCTCTCTCTCTCTCTCGTTTACTCCTTCATTTTCCTTCATTTCCTGTCTTTTGTCGTCTCATTTATTGCGTTCTCTCTCTCTCTCTCTCTCTCTCTCTCTCTCTCTCTCTCTCTCTCTCTCAAGATGACTTTTTGATGGAAATTACTCGCTGTCTGTTCGTCTGTCTGTCTGTCTGTCTATCTGTTACTCAACCCGCCTAAACCTGTTCGGCGTTTTTTAATTAAAGACGAGAGAGAGAGAGAGAGAGAGAGAGAGAGAGAGAGAGAGAGAGAGAGAGAGAGAGAGAGAGAGAGAGAGAGAAACATGATATACTACTATTACTACTACTACTACTACCACCAATAACAACAACAACAACACCAACGACAACAACAACAACAACAACAACAATAACAATAATAATAATAATAATAATAATAATAATAATAATAATAATAAAGCAAAAAGCTCCCTCCCCCCCTCATTTCCTCCTCTCTCCCTCCCTCCCTCTTTCCTCCAACTCAACACATTTCCTCCCTTGTTTTTCTCCCATTTTTTCCTCCATCTTAATACTGCCTAACTGCCTTCTCTCCCTCCTTTCCTCCGCTCCCCTTCCTTTCCCTCCCCTCCCCTTCCCCTCCTCTCTCCCTTCCCTTTCATTTTCTTCGGCTCACTCCCTTAACTATTAAATTTCTTCCCTCTTCTCAATTTCCTCAACTCCCTTCCCTCCCTTCCCTTCATTATCAGTTTCATGGACGTTCCCTTCCCCTTCACCTTCCCTTTCTCCTTCTTCCCTTTCGCTATTCCGTCTCCTCTCTCCCATCCACCTTCCCTTCCTTCCTTCCCTTCCCTTTATCATCAGTCTCTTATTCATGCACCTTCTCTTTCCCTTCTTCCTTTTTTCTTTCTTCCCTTTCTCTCTATTCAGTCTCCTCTCACCCATCCACCTTCCCTTCCTCCCTCCCTTCCCTTCTTTCACAATGAGTCTCCCATTCACAGTCTTCTTCTTCCTTCCCTTTTTCCTCCTTCACCTCGCCTTCCTTCCCTTCCACACATTTTCCTTTATTTATTTCCCTTCTCCTCCTCCTCCTCCTATTCCTTCCCTTCACCTTCCTTCTTTCCTTCCTTCCTCCTAATTTTTTTTCTTTCCTTTATCTTCTTTTCCCTCTTACTCCTTACTTCCTTTCCCTTCCCTTCCTCACAGACCAACCTTTCCCTTTCCTCCCCACCCTCGATCCCTTCCCTAACCAACACACCACACCAACACACCACCAAACACACCACAACCATAACCAACACCACCACCCCCAACAACACACCACCACCACCAACCAATCTTAACCTTCTCAACACACCACACCAACACACCACCAAACACACCACAACCATAACCAACATCACCACCCCCAACAACACACCACCACCACCAACCAATCTCAACATTCTCAAATCACAAAGCACCTCGGCCAATCCCTTCTCACGGCCACACCAGCGCCAGATTGCCCGCCGCGCGTCACCCATGCATCACACTCACGTCACGTCACGGGCCGGCACAGAGGGGACCAGGGGAAGGGGGCGGGACGGCGGCGGTGGTTAGGCGGTAATTTAGACCCATGGCGACAAGGCGGCGAGCGATTTGCAAGTTAGGAAGGCAATCTGGGGGTTAGTAACATAATTTAGCTTCGCATTTCACGGCTATACGCGATCCCCTTGACCCCCCTCTCTCTCTTTCCCCCTTTCTCTCCTCTCCCTTCTCTTTCTCACTGACCAAGATAAAAGGAGAGAAGAGCAGAGGGGGGAAAGGGTTAGAAGGAGAAGGGGTAATGGAAGGGAGAGGAAAGGTGGAGAGGAGGGAAGGAGAGGGAAGGGAGAGAGGGAGGGAAGGAGAGGCAGGAGAGGGTGTAAGAGGAGGGAGGGTGAGGGAAGGAGAAGGAAGGAGACTGAATGAATTGGAAGAAGGGAAGACGGTGGGATAGGGATAAAGGGAGGGAGAGTAGGAAGGAGGGAAGGGGAAGGGGAAAGAGGGTAATGGAAGGGAGGGAGAGGGAAGGGAGAGAGGGAGGGAAGTGAGGGAGTGAAAAAGGAGAGAGGTAGGAAGGGTGGGAGTGAAGGAAGAGAGGTAAGGAAAGGAGGATGAGAGTGGGGGGAGTAAAGGGAGGGAAGGAGGTAAAGGGAGGGAGGAGCATCAAAGGAAAGGCATATAACGAGGCGAGACATCAAGGCGACTTAAGATGGGCGAATATCTGTGTTTTGCTGTGTGTGTGTGTGTGTGTGTGTGTGTGTGTGTGTGAGAGAGAGAGAGAGAGAGAGAGAGAGAGAGAGAGAGAGAGAGAGAGAGAGAGAGAGAGAGAGAGAGAGAGAGAGAGAGAGAGAGAGAGAGAGAGAGAGAGAGAGAGAGAGAGAGAGAGAGAGAGAGAGAGAGAGATTAGCGGAAAATACTGAAATGGGGATTATGAAGAGAAAAAATAGAGGAGGAGGAGGAGGAGGAGGAGGAGGAACACAAAGGAACACAAAGGAAGAACAAACAACAGCAGACCTAAGGAGGAGGAGGAGGAGGAAACACATCTGCTCCGACGAAGGACAATGGAATGCAAATCGTCGACCACAAAACGACAAACGAGAGAGAGAGAGAGAGAGAGAGAGAGAGAGAGAGAGAGAGAGAGAGAGAGAGAGAGAGAGAGAGAGAGAGAGAGAGAGAGAGAGAGAGAGAGAAACTACGTACTAAACAACAAGAAAAATGAATAAAATAGATAATAAATGACTAATAAAAGGAATGAGCAGTTAAAAAAATATCAGACTCAAAAAATTCCCCTAAACTAAAAAATAAAAATCCCCCCTTAGAAAAAAAATAACAACGAAAAACGAAAAAAAAAAATATACCGCCCACTTAACACAATATTTACTTCGTTTACTGACCACAAAACACTCATTAGAATATCACAAATTTATTCTTACTGTAATGCATAGAAATACAAGCATTAAAGTATATACAAGATTAGAAAAACACAAGTCATTTAAAACCATGAAATTATTAAAACAAAATCCCTTAAAATCACAGGTCAACACAAACATCTTTAAGACTCAACACAATCAAGGTATTCAACACTAACAAAAACCTCAGTAGATTATCTCCCTTGCCAATGTAGGAATCCAAGAGACAAACATAAGGTGACTTCTATACACTAATAACCGCATTCATACAACTCCTATACCAACTTTAGCTGACTTACGTACACTATAGCACTCAACACAAGCAAGGTATTCAACACAAACAGTAACCTCAGTAGACTCTCTCCCTTGCCAATGTAGGAATCCAAGAGGCAACACATAAGGTGACTTCTATTCACTAATAACCGCATTCACACAACTCCTACCAACTTTAGCTGACTTACGAATACACTCTAGCAACCTAATACACATAACACTCGTACCCAATTCAACACTCCAATCCCTTTACTAACTTAACCTCCCCAAGCAACACTATTTCCTCTCCCCAGGGATCAAAGGGGAGAGACATGGGGGTGACTTCTGTGTGCTGTGTGGTGAACCTGCTCCCCTTCCCCCTCCCTTTCTCCTCCCCCTCCCTTCCCCTTCCCTTCCCTTTCCTTCTCCTCTAGGCTAAGGTTTCTACTACTGTGGTCAACATTTGCATAAACTCCGGATACATGAACGGCCCATGAAGAAGAGAAGAGGAGGAGGAGGAGGAGGAGGAGGACGAGAGTAGTGTAGGAAGCAGAGTAAGAGATTGGGGAAGAGAGATGGAGGAGGAGGAAGGAAGAGGAAAGAAAAAGGAACAGAAAGGATGGATAGGTTAAGAAGAGGAAGAAGAGAAGATTGAAAAGAGTAGGAAAGGAGGAGAAAGAGAAGGAGGAAAAGAGAGAGGAGATTGAGGAGAAGAAGGAGAAGGAGGAGGAGGAGGAGGAAAAAGGACCAAATAGTGACTGTGTTAGAAGTAGACTTGAGGGAGAGAGAAGAGATAGAGAGAGAGAAACAAAGACAGACAGACAGACAGACAGACAGACAGACAGACAGTTCCTCTTAAAGTCGTCTATGGAGGAGAGAGAGACCACACGCACGGCTTCCTCCTCCTCCTCCTCCTCCTCCTCTTCTTCCTCCTCACCATCATCTTCATCCTCTTCTATTTACTCTTCCTCTTGTTTACATTAAAAAAAAGAGAAAAACAAATGAGAGAGAGAGAGAGAGAGAGAGAGAGAGAGAGAGAGAGAGAGAGAGAGAGAGAGAGAGAGAGAGAGAGAGAGAGAGAGAGAGAGAAGAGGTTAATAGAGGGGCGGCGAGATAATGAAGACATGGTGGGGAGGAGGAAAATGGTGGGGAGGGGAGAGAAAAATATGGTGGGGAGAGAGATGGAGAGAAGAGGGAGAAGGAAAACAAAGAAAAGAAAATCTGCATAAAAGTCAGATAAACAAAGGAAGAAGAAACTCATAGAAGAATAAAAAAGAAAACTATGAAAATGCGAAAACAATGTATGGAAAATATAAAGAAAAAAGAATGAATTGTAAATGGAAGAAAATTAAACCAGGTGAAGAAAAATTAATATAAAAAAATGGAAAGGGAAAAGGAAGAATAGGAAGGAAGAGAAGTAAGAAGAGGAAGAACAGCAAGAAGAAAAACACAAAAAAAAAGGATGAAAAGAAGGATTAATTAGATATCCTTTAAAAAGTAAAATAAATACAACGGAAAAGCAAAAAAATAAGATCAAAACAGGAAAACAAATTAAAAAAAATATATACTTGAGATTAAAAGAACGCAGGACAACAACTATTAAGAGGGAGACAAAATTTTAACTGTGATGAGGAAAGAAAATAGCGATGAAAAAATAGATATGAGAAGGGAGACTTTTAAAGAAGGGACGTTGGAAGGGACAAAAAGAAACATCATCACCATCATCATCAGCAGCAGCAGTAGGAGGCAACCCAAGGCGGCGGCGCTGCGGCGGGGAAGGAGAGCAAAAGAGAAATTGTAATTGCCACACGCAGACAGGCAAGCATGAGAGCCGGCACGAGGAGGAGGAGGAGGAGGAGGAGGAGGAGGAGGAGGAGGAGGAGGAGGAGGAGAAGGAGAAGAAGAAAAAGAAAAAGAAGAAAAAGAAGAAGAAGAAGAAGAAGAAGAAGAAAAAGACGAAGACGAAGACGAAGACGATGAAGAAGAAGAGAAGGAGGAAGAGGAGGCGAAGGAGGAAACATGGTCACAAGAAAGACCAGGCAACAGAAAGCCCATTGGTACATAACGGGTCTTCCTACTTAAGTGATTTCATATATTCGTTGTTCACTCTATTAATGACTTGAAGAACAGAGTGAAGCACTAGTTCTATATACGCGAGGGAACGTGCACTTCACTCTTACCACGAAAAAAGTAACAATGCAACTCAGTCCTTAAACGAGGCGATCATTTTCGACTGAACTATTCTGCAGGAAGTTTGTTTCAGTGGAGGAGAATGTAAAGCAAAAAGCGAAACAAGTTGGACAAGGAAAAACACTGCAGAAGTTACGTAAAACCAGAATGAAAATGGCAAGTTAAAAGAGGAAAAGAAAGGAAAATGATAAGTTAGAAGAGGAAAACAAAGTGATAAATTTAAAGAAGAGAGAAAACACAACACAGCAATTACATAAAACCAGAATGAAAATGGCGTTAAAAAAGGAAAAATAAAGGAAAATGATAAGTTAAAAGAGGGAAAACAAAGAAAAATGACAAGTTGGGAGAGGAAAACAAGGAAAAATGATACGTTAGAAAAAGAGAAAAAAAAACACAGCAATTACGTAAAACCAGAATGAAAATGGCAAGATAAAAATAGAAAAAAAAAAGGAAAATGATAAGTTAAAAGAGGAAAACAAAAAGGAAAATGACAAGTTAGCGGAGGAGAACAAAGAAAAATGATACGTTCGAAGAAGAGAAAATACACAACAGAGCACTTAAGTAAGACTAGAAGCAAATCAACAGTACTTAGAAAGAGGAAAAACACAACAAAACAATTAACTAAAACAAGACAAAATGACAAGCTGGAAGAGGAAAAACAAGGGACAGTAAAACACACAAATTGAGGCAACCGTTTAGAGAAGAAAAAAATGGACCGAGGAGGAGGAGGAGGAGGAGGAGGAGGAAGAGGAGGAGGAGGAGGAGGAGGAGGAGGCCATTTGGAGCTCCAGTTCTTGGACTAATTAGCGGAGGTTGTTTTGTAATGAGGACTAACTTCTCTCTCTCTCTCTCTCTCTCTCTCTCTCTCTCTCTCTCTCTCTCTCTCTCTCTCTCTCTCTCTCTCTCTCTCTCTCTCTCTCTCTCCCTCCTCCCTTCTCCCTGTCCCTTCTCCCTCCTTCCCATTCTCCCTTTATCCCTGTCTTCTCTCCCTCCTTCCCATTCTCCCTTTATCCCTGTCTTTCTCTATCCTCTTTCTCTCCTCCTCCTCCTCTTCTCCTTTTCTACTCTCCCTTTCTCCCTCTCTTCTCTTCTCTCTTTCTTTGTTTCGCTCCTAATTTCTCTCTCTTACTCTCTTCCTATCCTTTTCTCCTCTCTTCTTGTTTCTCTTATATTTCCCTCCTCCCCTATTTTCTTTTTTCTATCATTCTCTTTTCACTCATCTCTCTCTTTACTTAACAGTTTTTTCCCCTTTCTCATTTATTCCTCCCTATCTTATGTCCTTTTTCTGCCTTCTTCCCTTTCTCTCACCTTTTCTCATCACTTCCTTCCTACTTCCTTCTTTTCTTCTTCCCCTTTTTTTATCTTCTCCCCTTCCTTCTCTCCCCTTCACTTTCCTTCTTCCCTTTCTCTCAAATTCCCCCTTTTCTTCCTTTTTTTTTTTTTACTCTTTTCCTCCCTACTTCCCTCCATCTCCCTATCTTTATCCCTTACCCTAACTCTCCCTCTCCCTACCCATCCATCTCTCCCTCCTCCTCCCCCCTCCCTAATGAGCCCCCCCAGTAGCCGTCGCCCCAACACAAGAGAGAAAAACAGTAATTAAGTCTTAAGTTCCTCATTATTGCGTTGGTTTAAGTGACCACCGACCCTCCTCCTCCTTCTCCTCCTCGTCCTCCTCCTCCTCCTCCTGTTTGTAATGGCGCCTCCTTCTCTCAGTATGGGAACACCGCCACCCACCTTACCTCCTCCTCCTCCTCCTCCTCCTCCTCCTCCTCCTCCTCCTTCTCCTCCTCCTCCTCCTCTTCTCCTCTCCTCTCTTCTCTCTCGGGCCAGTTGCGTCATCTTAGGAGAGATTTTTTTTCCTGTCTGCGTCGTGTCTCCTTTCCGTTTTTATTACGACGAACTCACGACGGAAGAGGAGGAAGAAGAAGAAGAAGAAGAAGAAGAAGAAGAAGAAGAAGAAGAAGAAGAAGAAGAAGAAGAAGAAGAAGAAGAAGAAGAAGAAGAAGAAAATTTGATGATGATGATGATAAAGATGATGACAATGAACAAATTAAAAACTTGACTCAAACAATTATCCTCCATTTTTCTTTTCCATTTCACTTCCATCACATTTAATCCTCAACTCTACGACCCTGGCGATACAGCAACTACAAAACGTCTTCAGCGCCTCCTCACGAGTTCACGCGACATTAAGAAGAGCCTTACAGCCGCACAAACATCTTTTCTATATAGTTAACAAAGACCCAATACAACAATAACACCTCAATAACAACAAGAAATACAGCACCAGGATACCTTTAACACGTCTAAGGCTCACGGGAAGGAAAAAGAAGGAAGAAAGAAGAAGGGTAAGAAAAAAATTATGAAATGAAGGAAAACGTCGAATTAAGTCTCTCAGTCCTACAATACAGAAGACATACATTACAGAAGACTTTAAAAACAAGAAAAGCAGGTCCAGGGTAACGCCAACACCTTTTTCTGGGCTCACACGACGTCTAAAAGAGTCTCTCAGTCGCTCAAATATCCTTCACTAATTCACGAAAGAGTCTATACAACAATAAAACCTCAAAACACAATAACAAACGCAACACTTAGATAGTTTCAACGCCTCTTCTTGGGTTCCCGCGGCGTTGAGTGTCTCTCCGCCGCCTGGTTGTCTGCAAGATGGACGGCGGGAGACGCGGCTGGCGGTGTCGAGGAAGTTGTTAGCGGCCGGAGCGACAGAGCGAGCAGGGAAGCAGCGGGTGTCGCGAATTTGTTCCTCCAGCCTTGCCTCGCCGCTGCCTTTGTCTTGAAACGGTCTGGTCTCGGTCATGTCTCCTCTATCTTGTTTTATCCTGCCTTGTCTTGTTTTGTCTTGCTGTCTTGTCCTGGTCTGGTATCGGTCATGTCTTCCTCTATCTTGTTTTATCCTGCCTTGTCTTGTTTTGTCTTGATTTGTCTTGTCTTGGTCTGGTATCGGTCATGTCTTCCTCTATTTTGTTTTATCCTGCCTTGTCTTGTTTTGCTTTGCCTTGTCTTGTCTTGGCCTTGCTATACGCCTTGACGTTCAACCTTTCCGTGTGTCCAATTCAGAGTTGTTGTTTTGAGGAGAGTAAGGACGAAGAGGAGGAAAAGCACGAAGAGGAGAAAAGAGAAGGAAAAAGAGGACCAGGAGAGACGGAAAAGGAGGACAATAATGATAAGTAAAGGAAGAAAAAGCAGATGATGAAGGAGGAGAAGGAAGAGGAGGGAGAGAATCAAGACTGACTGACTGACTGCCTAACTGCCCAACTGACTAACTATCTGACTAACTAACTAATTGAAAGACTAAGCAATACACTAAAAAAGACTAAAAGACAAAACAATACTCTAAAAAAAGACTAAACTAAAAAAAAATACTAAACAATACACTAAAACAATACAGGAACAAGATCTAGCGAACATTAAACAGCTACACGACTTAAAAAATGAATATTGTTTATGAAGGACTTATCTGCTCCCTAAGTGTGTGAAGAGGAAAACATCTGATACCTCTCACGCCTTCCTCACCTGTCCCACTACCTGTTCGTCATTACCTGTATACTACTACCTCCGTTGAGCGCTGAGGGAAGACAGACCGCAGCGCTAAATAACAACCCTCGTCGGCGGGCGCACTAAAATAAATACACTAACGGTAATATTATTTTTACAGGCCGAGTCACGTGACGGATGACTTGTATTGTTAAAAGTGAGAACAGCTGCTGGGGCGTGGGAGTGTGTGTGTGTGTGTGTGTGTGTGTGTGTGTGTGTGTGTGTGTGTGTGTGTGTGTGGGGGGGGGTGGGTGAGAGAGAGGCACACACACACACACACACACACACACACACACACACACAGGCCTTCCTTTCCTCTTCTTTCTCTTCCTTTCTTTCCCTCTCTTCCAATCAACCTCTTTTCCTCTAATTTTACACTCCTATTCTGCTCTTATACTCTCTCTCTCTCTCTCTCTCTCTCTCTCTCTCTCTCTCTCTCTCTCTCTCTCTCTCTCTCTCTCTCTCTCTCTCTCTCTCTCTCTCTCTCTCTCTCTCTCTCCCTTCACTTTCCTTTCCTTCCCTTTCTCGTATACTTTTCTCTCCATCTCCTTTCCTTTTTAACAGATCTTTCCTTCCTCTCTCATGCTTTCTTTCACTTCCATTCCTTGTCATCACACCTTTCTTCCCACTCCCTTATACATTTTTCAACTCCATTCCACTTTAACAAATCTTCCTTTCCCCTGTCTTACTTTTTTCCACCTCCTTTCCTTTCAAATCGACCTTTCATTCCCCTCTATTATCTTTTTTTTTCATTTCTTTCCTTCTAAACAGACCTTTCACTTTTCTCTCATTATTTTCCACCTTCGTTTCTATACCTTTTTATCATACCTTTCCTTCCTCTCCCTACCTTTTCCTCCTCTATCACCCTCCCCCCTCCTCCCCCACCTCCCCCATCCCCTAGGCGGGCCATTACGAATAAACGGATGACTATCGTAACGAGTCCGCCGTCGTATTATGTCCGGGTGGCGGCAGGAAGGAAGCGCTAATGAGGGCTCTTAGGGGGGATTTGTGGTTGTTCGCCGCCTAATACTCGCCTAATACTCGCCCCTCTGACTTAGCTCATGCCTCCTCTCCTCGTCTTTCGCAGGGAGGAGCTCGCCATCAAGATCGGGCTGACGGAGGCGCGCATACAGGTGAGTCGAGAAATACAGGTAACAGGATTAATACTGATACACCTGTCCTGTTATTAATTAAGGCATGCTAATTATGGTCTACCTGCTTCTATTACTATAACTACTACTATTAATTCTTCTTCTGGTTCTGCTACTACTATTATCACTACTACTACTAATACAGGTAACAGGAGTGATGATTAATACTGATACACCTGTCCTGTTATTAAGGCATGGTAATTATGGTCTACTTGCTTCTATTAATACACCTACTACTATCAATTCTTCTTCTGGTTCTGCTACTACTATTATCACTACTACTACTAATACAGGTAACAGGAGTGATGATTTATACTGATACACCTGTCCTGTTATTAATTAAGGCATGGTAATTATGGTCTACCTGCTTCTATTACTGTGACTACTACTATCAATTCTTCTTCTGGTTCTGCTACTGCTATTATCACTACTACTACTAACACAGGTAACAGGAGTGATGATTGATGCTGATACACCTGTCCTGTTATTAATTAAGGCATGGTAATTATGGTCTACCTGCTTCTTTTACTATAACTACTACTATCAATTCTTCTTCTGGTTCTGCTACTACTATTATCACTACTACTACAAACACAGGTAACAGGAGTGATGTTTGATGCTGATACACCTGTCTTGTTATTAATTAAGGCATGGTAATTATGGTCTACCTGCTTCTTTAATTATAACTACTACTATCAATTATTCTGCTACTTTTTTTTACAGCAGAGGAAACAGTGCAAGGGCGTAAAAAAAATAGTATTATGCTATTATTATTACCACTAATACTAATACTATTACTAATATCAATACTGCTAATACTCGCTGTCTTTTTTTACTCGTTAACATAAACAAATATAAAACATCAACACTTAAAAAAAACCCATAACAACACAACCCGATCCCTTTTTAAGACCCTGTGATAAAGGATTCGTATACATGTTTAAGATAATATATATGTCATCGATACTCTCTCTAAGCACTGCATGAGAACACTGCATACGGGAAAGCTGAATGTGAAGGGCAGAAGGACCTATTTATATTATTATTAAAACACATTAATATTCAGTAGCAACATGTGTTTCCTTAACGACGAAAATAATAATAGATAATAAGAAGAAGACATGGAACAATTGCTCGGTGGGAATACACGTGCATGCCCTTAACAGCTGACTGAATATAAAATGCGAACAAATGCACGAGAAAAAACAATGATGAAGAAAACACCCATGATTGAAAAATAAGAAAGCTAAATTGTTTTCTAATGATGCAAGGGTCACTTTACCACCCCAATTCTGACTACTAAAACACTAATACAGGAAAGCACACACTAATATACAGAATAAAACCCATGATTGAAAAATAAGACAGCTAAATTGTTTCCTAATGATGCAAGGGTCACTTTACCACCCCACTTCTGACTACTAAAAAAAAACATCAACGGTTAAAATAATACAGTCACAAATTACCCTCGTCGAAAATTGAATGACAGCAAATGGTAGAGTAAAAACAACCATGGATTTAAAAAGAATAGCTGGATTGTTTAGTAACGCTGCAAGATTCACTTTATTCCCTCTTTCTGAATACTAAACCAAGACTACAACAGGAAACCACACACTGGTATACAGAATAACACCCATAAATGAAAAACAAGAGAGCTAAATTGTTTTGTTTTGTAATGATGCAAGGGTCATTTTTCTACCCCAATTCTGACTACTAAAATAAGACTACAACAGGAAAACACACACTAATATACAGAATAACACCCATGAATGAAAAAGAAGAGAGCTAAATTGTTTTGTTTTGTAATGATGCAAGGGTCATTTTTCTACCCCAATTCTGACTACTAAAACAAGACTACAACAGGAAAACACACGCTAATATACAGAATAACACCCATAAATGAAAAATAAGAGAGCTAAATTGTTTTCTAATGCTGCAAGGGTCACTTTTCCACCCCATTTGTGTCTACTAAAAAAACATCAACGGTTAAAATAATACAGCGAAATTACCCTCGTCGAAAACTGAAGAATAGCAAATGGTAAGGAAACGAAGATGTCTTGTAATATTGCAATAGATGGCTTAGTATTACAGTTCTGGCTGATAAAACGGCGGATAAGTGAACGAGCGCTTGATAGACATAACAACAGAATAAACTGCAAAAGAAGTAGAAGTTTAATACAGAGAATAACAACATGAATTTAAAAAGAAGATGAGCTAAATTGTCAGTAATGTTCCAATCGTCAACTTAGTACGTCAATTTTCATCTTGCTAAAACAAATGATAAGAGAATAGACGCTAAAAAATATATAATAATGAGAGAATGAATTGAAAAAGTAGACATTAAATATAGAGAATAACAACATGAATTTAAAAAGAAGACGAGTTAAATTGTTTGTAACGTTCCAATTGTCAACTTAGTACGTCAATTTCCATCTTGCTAAAACAAATGATAAGAGAATAGACGCTAAAAAATATATAAAATAATGAGAGAATGAATTGAAAAAGTAGACATTTAATATAGAGAATAACAACATGAATTTAAAAAGACTTGAGTTAAATTGTTTGTAACGTTCCAATCGTCAACTTAGTACGTCAATTTCCATCTTGCTAAAACAACTGATAAGAGAAAAGACGCTAAAATATATATAATAAGAGAATGAATTGAAAAAGTAGACATTTCAAACAGAGAATAATTATTAGTATTACAGTATAAATAAAAAAGAAGAGCTAAATTGTCTGTAATGTTCCACTAGTCAACTTATCACGTCATATCATTCCGCTAAACCAACTGATAAGGGAATAGCCGCTTAAATATACAAAATAACAGCATGAATTGAAGAAAAGTAGAGCTATTTGTGATGCAGCGAGTAGCGGGCTTTTTTTTATTATTGTTTCCTTTTTTTGTGTGCCCTTGAGTTGTCTCCTTTGTTGCAAAAAAAAAAGTGGTGGTAGCAGTGATGGTGGTGTCTGAAGGGGTTGTGGAGGGGGGATTAGTGGTAGCAGGTAGTGATAGTGGTAGGGGTGGTAGTAGTAGTATTCACATCATTGCAAACTTCTATAACATCAAGTACTGCAAGAATAGACGGTCAATAAAACATAATAATAGATGTAATAATAGACGTAATAATAGACGTAACATAATAATAGACGGTCAATAAAACATAATAATAGATGTAATAATAGACGTGATAATAGACGTAATAATAGACGCAACATAATAATAGACGGTCAATAAAACATAATAATAGATGTAATAATAGACGTGATAATAGACGTAATAATAGACGTAACATAATAATAGACGATCAATAAAACATAATAATAGATGTAATAATAGACGTAATAATAGACGTAACATAATAATAGATAGTCAATAAAACATAATAATAGATGTAATAATAGACGTGATAATAGACGTAATAATAGACGTAACATAATAATAGATAGTCAATAAAACATAATAATAGATGTAATAATAGACGTAATAATAGACGTAACATAATAATAGATAGTCAATAAAACATAATAATAGATGTAATAATAGACGTAATAATAGACGTAACATAATAATAGATAGTCAATAAAACATAATAATAGATGTAATAATAGACGTGATAATAGACGTGATAATAGACGTAACATAATAATAGATAGTCAATAAAACATAATAATGGATGTAATAATAGACGTGATAATAGACGTAACATAATAATAGATAGTCAATAAAACATAATAATGGATGTAATAATAGACGTGATAATAGACGTAACATAATAATAGATAGTCAATAAAACATAATAAATTTAATAATAGACGTGATATAATAGACGTAACGTAATAACATAGTCAATAAAACATAAAAGAATAAAAGAAAAGAAAAACTCAAGCTAAATTGTTTCCTATTCTTATTCTTTCTTTTTATCCATATCTTTTATCACAAGTTTCAATTATCACTTCAGTCCATCCTGCCATAAATAACATCAACTAAGTACCACAAGAAAATAAGCTTCATATCGATAATAAGAACATGAATTAAAAACAAAGAGAAGAACTAAATAATTTGTAATCCTTCAATAGACAACTTATCACCTAATTCCACCCTGTTAAGTCATCAGCCACTTCAAAAACAGATGCTCAATATCCATAACAAGAAAATTAATCACAAAAAGTAAAGGTAAATTGCTTGTAATACTCCAATAGTCAACTTATATCATTCCATCCTGTTAAATCATCAACCACTTCAAAAACAGATGCTTAATATACATAACAGGAAAAGTAATTACGAAAAAGTCCAGCTTAATTGTTTGTAATCCCCCAATAAATAACTCATCACATCTAAATTGTTTGTAATACTCCAATAGATAACTCATCACATCTAAATTGTTTGTAATACTCCAATAGATAACTCATCACATCTAAATTCTTTGTAATACTCCAGTAGATAACTCATCACATCTAAATTGTTTGTAATCCTTCAATAGATAACTCATCACATCTAAATTGTTTGTAATCCCCCAATAAATAACTCATCACATCTAAATTCTTTGTAATACTCCAATAGATAACTCATCACATCTAAATTGTTTGTAATACTCCAATAGATAACTCATCACATCTAAATTGTTTGTAATACTCCAATAGATAACTCATCACATCTAAATTGTTTGTAATACTCCAATAGATAACTCATCACATCTAAATTGTTTGTAATACTCCAATAGATAACTCATCACATCTAAATTGTTTGTAATCCTCCAATAGATAACTCATCACATCTAAATTGTTTGTAATACTCCAATAGATAACTCATCACATCTAAATTGTTTGTAATACTCCAATAGATAACTCATCACATCTAAATTGTTTGTAATACTCCAATAGATAACTCATCACATCTAAATTGTTTGTAATCCTTCAATAGATAACTCATCACATCTAAATTGTTTGTAATACTCCAATAGATAACTCATCACATCTAAATTGTTTGTAATCCTTCAATAGATAACTCATCACATCTAAATTGTTTGTAATCCCCCAATAAATAACTCATCACATCTAAATTCTTTGTAATACTCCAATAGATAACTCATCACATCTAAATTGTTTGTAATACTCCAATAGATAACTCATCACATCTAAATTCTTTGTAATCCCCCAATAAATAACTCATCACATCTAAATTCTTTGTAATACTCCAATAGATAACTCATCACATCTAAATTGTTTGTAATACTCCAATAGATAACTCATCACATCTAAATTCTTTGTAATACTCCAATAGAAAACTCATCACATCTAAATTCTTTGTAATACTCCAATAGATAACTCATCACACCTAAATTCTTTGTAATACTCCAATAGATAACTCATCACATCTAAATTGTTCGTAATCCTTCAATAGATAACTCATCACATCTAAATTCTTTGTAATACTCCAATAGATAACTCATCACATCTAAATTGTTCGTAATCCTTCAATAGCCAGCTTATCACTTCATCCCATCCTCCCAAAACATCGAGTCCAACAAGAATCGACGCGCGCATAAACTATACAACACCCGCCTGAACAAGACGAGAGAGACGCACTAAATCGCTACCAAGAGCCGGAATAGCCAACCCATTACCTCATTTAACGTGCATCGCAACCCCCACTAGAGGGACATCAACGTAAAATGTAGAATAACCGCAAGAGCTTAGAAAAAAAAAAAGTAAAATAAGACCCAATTTGTTATGTTATTGAGTGGCGGATGGACGAATCACCCCTCCACTCCACTCCACCACTCACGCCCACTTGCTAAAACCACCACGATCAGGATAAATAAACAAGAACAAAACCCACAAAAACAGCGACATTAACACAAAGAGCAGCGTCGGGGAGTCCTGTTGGTTTAGATAAACTGACAATGAGCGGGTGTGGGTCTGGGAGGTCCATTGTCAAGGTCTTTTATTAAATATTTAGGAGCGGCAAGCGATCGCGACGTATGATTAACTGATATGAGCCGCCCCGTCCCGTCGGCGCCCCACGTTCCCCGCGCCCATCACACCGCGGCGCCAGAGCAGAGGAGGGCAAGACCAGAGAGCCAAATGCCTGTTCTTTAGTGGCTAATGGATATCTCCCACCCGACGGCCGGCAATTTGGGGGAATTTGTACGCAGAGTGAACGTGTTATCGAGCCCCGTTCCTGCCCATTACTGGTTAGCGCAGAGGAGGAAGCCCGCTGGTGGTCCGCTGCTGGTGGTGGTGGGGGGAAGGTGGGTTGTGGGGAGGGGGGAAAGTGGTGTAGGGGGGGAGGTCTGAAGGTGGTCTGGTGGTGATGGTAGAAGTGGTAGTGGTTGTGGTTGTAGTGGTCAGGTGGTTGTGGAAGTGGAGAAGTAGGGGGTAGTCGTAGTAGTAGTAGTATGGTAGTAGCAGTAGTAGTAGTAGTAGTTGTAGTGATGGTGGTAATGGTGGTGATTGTAGTGGTGATGATAGTGGTGTAGTGGAATGGGGTAGTGGTAGTAGTGGTATCTGAAGGGGTTGTGGAGGAGGGATTAGTGGTAGCAAGTAGTGGTGGTCGTAACAGTGGTAGTAGTAGTAACATATGACAGTGGTGATGGTGGTGATATTGAGGGAGGTGGAGGAGAGAAGGGGAGGAGGGTGAAGGGGGGTCCACAAGGGTATCAACAACGCCCCAACTCTTCCCCATTCTCCCCCCATCACCCCCAAACCCCTTCACCCCATCACCCGCCTGGCCAGTTCGCTTCCTCCATTATGTACCTCCTCCATGATTTAGATCGCCCGGTGCAGATTCTCGCATTTCCTCTCATCCGTCTTCCCTAATACCCTCAAATATCCCTTCATCCCTTACAATTTAAATCAATTTCATATATCCTTCCCCCTCTCACCGGCCCCCCCACCCCTCACCCCCTGCCCCCAAGTCAACCCAGAAACCCGCGGCCAACCTGTCTGTCTCCAGCCCAAACTAAAGAAAACTAGCCCAATGTGTGTAAGAAGAGGTTGGTCGTATGTGGTGGTGTGGTTTGAAGAGATGTAAATGCCAACACGTGTCCAGCCGTCTATAACCTTGGTGAATGTGAATGAGGGATTGATATTGTGGCGTGTGGTGGAAGTCCTCATTTCTTTCATCATCTTTTTTTCTATTCTTTTTTCTCCTTTTTCTCTTTATCAATAACTTTCTCTTTTGTCATTCTCGTACATTTTCTTTTTACCTTCTTTCTTCTTTTCATTTTCTTTTCATTCTTGTTTTTCTTGTTCTTCTTCTTCACTTTTTTTCATTTTTTTCTTCTTTTTTCTGGGAGGGGTCAGAGTGGTAGGGCAGAGAGGTGGGTAGGGAGAGGAATAGTGGGGTGGGTGAGATGTAGGGTAAGAGTGCTGGGGGAGGGAAGGTAGTGAGGTGTGAGGGTGGATAGTGAGGGGAGGGGTAGTGGGTAGGTGGGATGGGTAGGAAGAGGAATAGTGGGGTGGGTGAGATGTAGGGTGAGGATGTTGGGGGAGGGAAGGGAGTGAGGTGTGGGGGGTGGAGAGTGAGAGGGGTGGGTAGGCGAGGTGGATTTATGGGGTGGGTTAGTGGGGTGGGTGAGGATGTTGGGGGGGGTAGTTACTGAGGTGTGGGGGGTGGAGAGTGAGGGGGTAGTGGGTAGGTGGGGTGGGTAAGGAGAGGAATAGTGGGGTGGATGAGGTGTAGGGTGTTGGGGAGTGAGGTGGGGGGGGGTAGTGGGTAGGTGGGGGGGGGGCTAGTGGGTGGTTGGTCTGCCTTTCATAATAAAAAGGTCTAGGTGGGTTTTAATCTCTTGATCTGCTCTTATCTTTATCGGCTTGGCTTCCGTCCCTCTTCCCTCCCTTTCCTTCCCTCCTTCCATCTGTCAGCCCATATTAGCACTCCCATCTATCCGTCTGTCTGTTTATCGCTTTTAATTGAGGAAGGTTTGTGTAATAAATAGATTAGTTTCCGTTCTTTTCTTCCTTTTCCTTCCTTCCTTATTTCCTTCTTTCATTCTTCTTTTCTTCCTCAATTCTTTTCTTCCTTCCCCTTTCGTTCGTTCGTTCCTTCCTTCCTTCCTTCCTTCCTTCCTTCCTTCCTTCCTTCCTTCTTTCCTTCCCTCCTTCCTTCCTTCCTTCCTTCCTTCCTGCGTTCCTTCCTTTCTTCGTTCCTTCCTTCCTTCCTTCCTTCGTTCCTTCCTTTCTTCGTTCCTTCCTTCCTTCCTTCGTCGTTCGTTTTTTTCCTTTCTTCCTTCGTTCCTCCCTTCCTTCCTTCCTTCTCTTAGTCAATATTAGCCCACCTATCAATCAATCTACCTATCTATCTATCAATCAATCTATCTGTCTGTCTTGTTTTTAAGGAATGTTTACATGAGAAACTGGTATCATACTGGTACATAAGTTTATATTTATCTGCATTTCCATCTATTTATTTGTCCACTATTCTGCTTATCAACCTCCTATTTCGCTTATTAACACAGGTATCCATATCTGCATCTGTCTACCTGCTTTTTCTTTCACCTGTCTTTTTTCTTATCTATCAATTTCTGTTTCTTCCTTTCTTTTATTTGCCTCACTTTCCCTGCACCTGGCTTTCTTTAATACCTATCTGTACTCATCTATATGTTTCTATGTCATTTCATCTCCTTACCTGGTTTTCCTTTCACCTGGCTTTCTTTCATATCTGTCTGTACTTATCTATTTCCCCTGCATCCAACTTCCTACTTTTCCCTCTTTGCAAATGTCAATCCTGTTTTACCTATCTGCATCCTATTCATCTGTTATCCCATACTACCAACTGCCTACCTGTCCCTTCCTCTCACCTGGCTATCCTGTTTTACGTATCTTTACCCATATATCTGTCTCTCTACCCATAATAACTCCTCTATTTCCTGTTTTTTATCTTGGAATCAACCTCTCTTTGAAGCTGTATAGACCCTCATTAAGCTATTCAATCTTCTAATCCATTCATCTCTCTACCTTCGTTTTCCTTACACCTGCGTCTGTTTCTGATCTATCTCTGCATTCATCTATCCTTCTATTTGTCTTCTTCCTCCTATCTTTATCTTCTTATATACACACTCATCTGTAATACTCTCTACCCCTTCATTTGTCTCCCTTTCCTCTTTCTCTCCCTTCTTTCACCTGTCTCCCTTCTACTATCTCTTCACACATCTTTATCATCTTCTTCCTAATTTTTCAACCCTTCATCTGTCTCCCTTTTCATTTCCCTTCTTCACCTGCTTCCCTTCTTCGTCTATATCTTCCCCCATCTTTCTAACCTTCTTCTAACCTGCCTCTTCGTCTATCTCTCTATCCATTTATCGTGTGTTATGCTTCCTCTCCTCCCCCTCCTCCTCCTCCTTATAACCCATGTACACACCCATCTATCAGGCTGCCTATCTGTCTATCTATCCATATTTTCTGAGGGTTTATTACTGTTATCGACGTCTCCTTCCTGTCAATGCTATCTATCAAAGTGTCGGTCTGTCTGTCCCACCTGTATTATGCAACCGGTCATTCGTCTGTCTGTCTATGAAGTGTTACGTGAGGTCAAGGATCTATGTTTTTTTTAGGCAGTCAGTGAGGATTTTTAAGGAGTAGGAAGGAAGGGAAATACTGTGGTGTCTGTCTGTCTTTCTGTCTGTCTGTCTGTCTGTGTATCTGTCTGTCAGTCTATAGATATGTACAGTTTATCATCTACTTTTCAAGCTATCTATCAGTCTGTTTTATTCTGTATCTATCCATCTAGCAAACTATCTATCTTCCTATCTATTGTTCTATCCAGCTATCTATCTATCAGTCTGTCAATCTATCTGTAATGCATCCAGTAATTCATTCAATCTATCTATCAGTCTGTCTTATTCTGTATCTATCTATCTAGCAAACTATCTATCTTCCTATCTATTGTTCTATCCAGCTATCTATCTATTTATCTATCTATCAGTCTGCCAATCTATCTGTAATGCATCCAGTCATTCATTCAATCTATCTATCAGTCTGTCTTATTCTGTATCTATCTATCTAGCAAACTATCTATCTTCCTATCTATTGTTCTATCCAGCTATCTATCTATTCATCTATCAGTCTGTCAATCTATCTATTATGCATCCAGTCTATTCATTCATCTAATCCATCACCCGGCTCATCATCTATCTATTTACCTGTCAATCTATCTACCTGTCTATCTACCTATGATTACTGACTGGACCAACTACCTCCCTCCCTTCCCTCCCTCCCTACCTACCAATCTACCTCACTCACTCCTACCCACTAACCTCCCTCCCTCCCTAACCTTCCTACCTTCCTCCCTCCCTACCTACATCCCTGCCTACCATCCTACCTCCCTCCCTCCCTCTACCCACCCCCTTACCTTCCTTCCTCCCTACCTACCTGTCTCTCGCGTGCTGTTACCCGCGCTCACCTGCCTGTAAACGATGGATTATTAAGGTGCTTACTCTGTATTGATGGGTCTCATTCTCTCCCTATGATAGTAATGATAGGGCTATTTCTCTCGCTCTCTCCCTCCCTCTCTCTCTCTCTCTTTCTTTCTTGGTCTCTTGTTCTCTCGCTCTCTCTCTTTTTCTTGGTGGTGGTGGTGGTGGTCTTGGTCTCTCGTTCTCCTCGTTCTCGGTCTCGGTTTTGGTCTTGTTGTCTTTCTTCCTTCCTTCCTTCCTTCATTCCTTCCTTCCTTCCTTCATTCCTTCATTCCTTCATTCATTCCTTTCTTCCTTGTTCCCTTCCTTCCTTCCTTTCTTCCTTCCTTCCTCTTTCCACCATAATTACCAACCACCATCACCACCACTAATACCACCACCACCATCATCACCACCACCACTACCATCATCACCACCACCACCACTACCATCACCACCACTACCATCATCACCATCACCACTATGACTCTCCCTTCCTCTCTACTATTCATTCTTCTCCTATTCATTCTCCTCCTCCTCCTCCTCCTCCTCCTTCTGTTCTCTCTCCTTCTCCTCCTCTCTACCTGCATCCTCCTTCCTCCTCCTCCATCATCACCACTACCACCACCACCATCACCACCATTCCCCAATCATCACCACCACTTAAGAAAGAGGTTCCATTGTGGTCTGTCCCTCGCGGGTGCCAACTTAACTGGTGGTGGTGGTGGTGGTGGTAGTGCCAAAATTAGACTTTCGGGTCCTTAAAAATAAATAAAAAAAGATCCCCTTGTCCTTCTTTCCTTCCTTCCTTTTCTTCTTTCCTTCTTTCCTTCCTACTTTCTTTTGTTCCTTTCTTCGTTCTTTTTTCCTTTCTTTCTTTCCATCTTCCTTCCTTCCTTTTGTTCCCTAATCATCTTTTTATCTCCCTTCTCTGTCAGACTTGTTCATCTTTTTTTCTTCAACTTCTACTTCTCTCCTCCTTCCCCTCCTCCTCCTCCTTTTTCTTCTCCTTTTTCTTCATCTTTTATTTCTGCTTCCTCTCCTTCTTCTCCTCCTCCTCCTACTCCTCCTCATTCTCATTCTCATTCTCCTCCTCCTCCTGAATCATCTCGTCCCCTAATGACCTCCATCTGTAATTTTCCTTTGCATAAATCCTCATGACTGATTGGGTGTCATTGTGGTGGTGGTGGTGGTGGGTGGAGTGAGATGTGGAAGAATGGAGAAAAAAAGAGGTAGCGTTAGAAAGACTAGAATAAAAGGGATGAGAGAGAGAGAGAGAGAGAGAGAGAGAGAGAGAGAGAGAGAGAGAGAGAGAGAGAGAGATTAAACCTTAGCCTCGACCCTGTAAACAATTCTGTAATCGGCCCCTTCCCTCCCTCTCCCCCTTTTTCTTTCTTTCCCCTTTTCCTTCTCTCTCTCTCTCTCTCTCTCTCTCTCTCTCTCTCTCTCTCTCTCTCTCTCTCTCTCTCTCTCTCTCTCTCTCTCTCTCTCTCTCTCTCTTTCCTTTGCTTTCCCTCGCCTTTATTTTTTTTCCTTTTCTCATATTCTTCCCTTTCCTCCCTCCCTTCCCTTCTCCCCCTTTCATTACCTCTTTCTCTGTTCCTTCTCTCCTTCCCCTCTAATTCTTCTCCAGCTTTTCTCCTCCACTTTATTTTTATTTCCTTCCTTCCCTTCCGTCTTTCGTATATCTCTCCAGTCCTTTCCTTCACTTTTCTTCCTTCTTTGCTCCATCGTTTTGTTCCTCACATCGCCTCCTCCTTCCGTCTGGAAATATCTCCCACGACCCTCCTCCTCCTCCTCCTCCTCTTCACTTTTCACCTTATTCTCTCTCCCACCGATCCTGTTCCCTTTATTAACCTCCTTCCCCTCCCTTCCCCTCCTTACCTTATTCTGTTTCCCACCGACCTCTATCCACCCCCCCCCCCTCTCCCCCGTGACCCCTCGCTTCCCCTCCTCGCCGCGTCATTACTGTTGTCATTTGCCGTAATATCACCTGATTACCGCGGGCAGCTGTTTCTGCGGGCCAATTACTCGCGTTATTTATGTCATTATCTCATTTGGATCATCGCTAAGAGGCCCGCGCGCCGCATCCCGGAGGAGCGTGATGGCGCCACCTCCTCAGCCGCTCCATCACAGCCTCGCCGCGCCATTAGCCTTTATTATGGAGCCCCGGGATCGCTGCCGCGCGGCCCCGCCATTCATAATTATATCCACGAGGCAGGGCACGTCGCGGTGATCGAGGGGACCCATTTTTACAGCGTCCCCGGCCCATTACGCCGCCCCGCCGCGCCGCGTCCCGGCTCCATTACGACCCTCGCCGCCCGAGCCTCAGTTTGTCCTGCCCTCGTGAGGCCGCGCCGCTCACGTCCACCAGCAGCGCCCTTGTCCCGCTCCAGCTCCTCCCTGTCCTCCCCAGCCGCCCACACCCACCCCTCCGCCTCGGTGTGTGGTTTCCGCAGTGAGCCTCGTGATTAATGCCGGCAATGTTGCCTCATCTGTCGGCGGGCGAGGCTTCCCAGGGCGGCGGGCGGCGCAGCGGGGAGGGGCCGCGGCGTAAGTGTTTCGTGAGCCATAAAACGCTCGGAACTTAATTAATTTTAAGACAGTGTACCACACAAAACGCAATCTTCGTAATGTCTGCTAATATCACAAAATTACAGTCAAGTATATAATTTCGGTGATCACGTATGGACGATGGAGTGCGTGTGCACGCCGCGCGGAGCCGGTGAGGAGAGGCAAGGCGAGGCGAGGTAAGGCGAGGTGAGGTAAGGCGAGGCAAGGCGAGGTAAGGCGAGGTAAGGCGAGGTAAGGCAAGGCGAGGTAAGGCAAGGTAAGGCAAGGCGAGGTAAGGCGAGGCGAGGCGCGGGTCCAGGACTAGTGGTTCCTGCAGCGCGGCGCCGCAACTTTCTGCTCCTGCACCACCTGACGTGTTCCTTCTCCCTCCCCCACAGGTGTGGTTCCAGAACCGGCGGGCCAAGTGGAGGAAGCAAGAGAAGGTGGGTCCCTCCACGCACCCGTACGGCGGCTTCCCCGTGTCGTCGCCGCTGCCGCTGCAGAACCCGGCGCTGCCGCCCACCATCTCCAGCCCCTTCGCCGCCAGCCTCGGCTACATCAGGAAGCCGCCGAGCTTCGACTCTCCGCTTCTGCCTCCCTCGGCGTCTCGGCTGCCGGCCTCGTACCTGCAGGCCACGACGGCCCAGCTGCTGCCCGGCGCCGGCTACCTGGCGGGCGTGTCGGGGCTGCGGGACCTGCACCAGTACCGCGCCGGGCTGCTGCACCCGCCGCACTACCCGCCCTCCTTCACGCACCTCCTGGCCGGCCTCTCCTCCAGGCCGAAGCTGCCTGAGTCAGACTACGCCGCCCTGCTGGCCTCCGTGCCCGGCCTCCAGCCCCCCCTGGTGGCCCCGCCGCCCCCTGTCACGCCCCCAGACCCGCCCCGGACGAGCGGCAGCTCCTCGCGGGGCCGCTCCTCTTCCCCTGTGGGCGCTGTGGGCGGCGTGGACCAGGACCGCCGGGCGTCCTCTATCGCGGAACTGCGGCTGCGGGCCCGGGAGCACGAGCTGCGCCTCGAGCTGCAGCGGAAACACGGCGACGTCGTGACCTGAGTCTGTTTTCTGACCTGACCCCGCCCCGACCCGCCCAGACCCGCCCCGCACGCACGCACGCACGCCCCGGCCCCGGCACACGGCAGGCAGGAAGGAAGGAAGTGCACGCAGTGCCGCCCACAGGATGCGGTGACTGGCCGCGGCGGGGGCGGGAACGCGAGACGTTGCGGCGCCGCGGGTGGCCGGGGCGGCGGCGGCGGCGTGCGAGGCGGCGGATCTTGCGTCGCCGTCCACCTCAGGGCCAAGGGGCCGCGTGCGTCCCTGGCCCCGGTCCACCTCATATATTTTCCCTTGTTGAACGCTCTTGCAGTCACTTGTTACTTAAGGTGCTTTTGTGAACCTTTGGCCTTCGATGATTCCTTCCCTAGACACTCCCTGTAACCGGCTCCGTCCGTCCGTCAGCTGTGCTAACAATACTAACGTAGCCTAAGTTCATTTTAAGTACCTCAGACCTAGCCTAAGTCTGTTGTCATATACGTAATGCCGTCCAGCGCGGGGGGAGAGGAGGGGGACGCGCCCGCCAGGGTGAGGGCCACAGGAAGACCATCTTGACCATGGCAATGGCAGCATGTATTATTTGCCATCTGATCTAAGATCCTTGAACTCTAGGCAAACACAGATGCGCTACACGGGAAAAAAATAACTTTTGGTGTGACGTTTCACTGAATCTATGCAAGACAACAAACACTGAACACTAGAAACCCTTAGATCCGAGATACTGAATGAAGCCATGAGGAAGAAAGATCCACAACTGAAGAATAGAGAGAGAAAGGAGTAGAAGGGGACTTGCAGTGAGGATAAAGGAGGAAGGTATATAGAGAATAAAGAACTATTTTTTTATATAGTAACATATAGGGTCACCAGGGCGCAAATATACAAAGGAGTACATAAGAACATAAGAACGTAAGGAGTCTGCAAGTGGCCGGTTGGGCTATAGAAGGCAGCTCCTATAAGTCAACCCCACCTTATCTCACTATCCATGAATTTATCCAACCTCTTATTGAATGTATCTATGGTATTGGCACCCACAACATGACTGCCAAGCCTGTTCCACTCATCCACCACTCTACTGGTGAACCAATTATTGCCATGAGTAAGAATAAGTAACAAAAACAAGCGTAAAGTATTAGAGGAACAAAAGTTATATGAATACAATGATGGCGCCCGTACCAGCACCCCTGTAAATGATGGTCCTTCGGCGCTCCCCCGCCCCCCCCCTGCCCCCTCTAAACCGTCCGTTCTCACCCCTCCTAACACGAAATCTCCCCAACCATACGCCCTAAAGACCCTTCACCTTGCCTACCCAACCCCCATCGCCCCATACTTGCCCTTCCTACCCAACATCCTACCCAACCATACGCCCTAAGGACCCTCCACCTTGCCTCCCCAAATCTATTCGTCCTCCCCCTCTCTAACACACAATCCCCCCCTATAGTATGCCCCTAACAATGCTCTCCCCACCTCCCCAACTTTCTTTCCTTTTTCAATCCTTCAAACGCAATCCTCCCCAACCTTCACCCTCCCCTCTATCCCATCTACCTCTAACATCCACCCACCACCTTAACCCTCACCCCCACCACAGTAACTAACCCCTACCTCTCTACCTGCCCTTACTATATGTTCTTGATCCACCACTCCACCTGCCCCCACCAACCCCCTAACATCCACCCTCCCCCCTACATATCTTAAATCCAACCCTCCACCTTCCTCTCCACAGCCCCATAACATCCTCCTCCACCTCCCCTAACCCTCATCCCTAACACAAAAAACTCTACCCCTCCTCCCTACATTCCTCCACCGCCCCACTTTTCCTCTCCCCAACCTCCTAACACCCTCCCACCTCTCCTCCCCTCTCCTAGCCCCCCCAACCCATGCCTCATCTCTCTGTTGCCATGTTCCTTGAGATGTTGTTGCAATACAGTTTTGCAAGGAGACACTGTGTTCTCATTATCCTTAATTAACCCTGATTCACCTGCCGGCTGACCTCCTGACCCACCTGTGCTGACGTCATCCAGGTGAGTCACGGCTTGATTGATGGTTTTGTGGTCTTATTGGAAGGTGATTTATTTTCCTTTCCTTATTAAAATGTTGAGGTGATTTTATTGTTTTATTCCTTAATTTATTTGTTGACTAAACGCACCGTGGCTTTAGTGGGTGATTTTTTTTATTACAAATTTTAGGTTAGTCTTTTATTTTTTCTTCATTTATAAGCTACTCGAACGCTGAGGGACTTTCTTGGATACTGATTATTTTTCGTTTTTCAAATTTCTAGATTATATTCGAACGCTATAAGACCTTCTTGATGCTGTTTTTTTTCTTATTACATTTTTTTTATGATATTCGAACGCTATAAGACCTTCACAAATTTTTAGATGATATTCGAACGCTATAAGACCTTCACAAATTTCTAGATGATATTCGAACGCTATAAGACCTTCACAAATTTCTAGATGATATTCGAACGCTATAAGACCTTCACAAATTTCTAGATGATATTCGAACGCTGTGAAATTTTCTAGATGCTGATTTTTTCGTATTACAATTTTTTAGATGATACTCGAACGCTTTGATACCTTGAATACTATTTTTTTTTTCTTATTTCAAATTTTAGGCCATACTTGTGTTTTATTTTTCCATTCATAAATTAACCAAAATATCTGTGGACTTATGCAATGCTGATTTCTCCTTTTTTTTTATTTTTTTATATATATATTTCGTGGCCACAATTTAAGAGCTGCATGAACTCTCTGACTCTAAAAAGCTAATAAAATGTTAATGAAAGGTAATCTAATCCTCTTATCAATTAGCGGAACATATTATCAAGGAGTAGTGGTAATAATTTCGCACAAGGCCTTCAGTTTACCAAGATTTATACGCAAGCAACACACATACAGGTCATGAACATGTATACATTTTCTTATAAATTAAATCAGTGAAGAAAAAAAGGAAATATATGGACATGAAGTACAAAGAGAAGAGACTAAACACACACACACACACACACACACACACACACACACACACACACACACACCACCCTCCGCCCCCCCCCCCCCACCCACCCCAAACACACACCACCCTCCCTTCGATAATTACTCCGACTCGTCAAAATAAACATCAAATAAAATCAACCTCGATAAAATATTTCGCATCGGCCAACAAATGTGTGTTATTAAGTTTTTTATTATCCAAATTATTGAAATTACCGCTCACGTGCAGCGGCCATATTTCTTAGCCGTTAGGGGAGAGGGAGGAGGAAGAGGGGGAAGAGGGGAGATGAGAGGGAAGGGGAGGGAGAAGCCGAAGAGGAAAGATGCGGAAAGACGAGGCGGTAAAGGAAGAGGGGAGAGGGGAAGAGAGGAAGGGGAGAGGGGGGGAGAGGCAGTGGGGGAGGGAGGAGCCGAAGAGGAAAGATGCGGAAAGACGAGGCGGTAAAGGAAGAGGGGAGAGGGGAAGAGAGGAAGGGGAGAGGGGGGTAGAGGCAGTGGGGGAGGAAGTGAGAGGGGAGATGCGGCAGGGCGACTCAGCTATAAAGGATGAGGGAGAGGAAGAAGTGTGGGGAGTGGGGAGTGAAGAGAGGGGGGAGTGGGAGGAATAAGGGGGAAGAAGGGAATGTGGAGGAAGATGAGGGGAGAAAGGAAGAGAATAGAGGAGTGAGTGCGTGAGTGAGTGAGTGAGTGAGTGAGTGAGGAAGAGTTAATTTGTGGAGTGAAGTAGAAAGAGTGTGGGTGAGAGAGGGAGTGTGTGAGTGTTTGTGAGGGAGGAGTATGTGCAGGATGGGTGTGGGGAGTGGTGTGCAAGAGTCGAGGTGAGGGAGGATGACTGGGTATTGGTGAGGAAGGAGGAGGAGAGTGGAGTAGTCGGGGAGTGTTTGATATGGTGTGTGAGTGTTTGTGGGGGTGGAGTGGGCAGGATGGGTGTGAGGAGTGGTGTGCAGGAGTCGAGGTGAGGGAGAATGACTGGGTGTTGATGAGGAAGGAAGAGGAGAGTGAAGTAGTCGGGGAGTGTTTGATATGGTGTGTGAGTGTTTGTGGGGGAGGAGTATGCAGGAAGGGTGTGCGGCGTGGGTTAGGGAGTGGAGGTGAGGGAGGATAAATGGATCACCGTTGCAAGATTGACGTACTCAGAGCATAGTATTTACCGTTTTCTGACGCCTAACTATTGCCAAGAAACATCAGGAATTAACTATTTTAACGATAATTTGAAGTGAATCTCCTTATTGGGGCCCACGAGACAGTTTTTGGGTCGGAAGTCGGTAAATATAAAAGGCTGAGTAAGACAACCAGGCAACTTTGATGTGGATGCTGGTGAGGAAGGGGGAAGGGGCGGAGGATGAGAGAGAATGAGTGCTTGAAAGTGGAAAGTGTGTATCTACTTAACCACGAGAGTTGCGCTTCACACGAGACTATAATGAAGAGGAAGGGGATGGAAGGAAGGAGAGGAGGGAAGTGGGAGAAGGAAGGAAGGATGAAAAGGGGGAAGAAATGGGGGAGAAGGGGAGGGAAGGGGAGAATAAGAGAAAGAGGGGAGGGGAGGATAAGAGAAAAAGAGGGGAAGGGAGGGGAGGGGAGGGAGGGGAGAGGCAAAATGCAACACACAATCACGCTTTTCAAATGGGTATAGTGCAACACAATCTCTATTTTCTTTTTTTTATCTTTCCACACAACAAAAGACTTACAGATGGATATATAAACATTTCTTATGATCAAATCGCTAGTGATATAAGTACCTCAATGTTTAATGTTACCTTTCTACGTACAAAAGAATACTAATACAAGTCTGGTCGAGTAAATGTTCCCAATAAACGAAACAGCAAAGTATTTTATGTTATCTTTCTTACACACAAAAAAAAAACGAATAAAAAAAAGGAAAAAAATGTCAGTTATACCACACACACACACACACACACACACACACACACACACACACACACACACACACACACACACACACACACACACACATGACCCCTTCCCCTCCACACACACTCCCCTCCACACACGGGAGCCCCCACCTCCAACCCTCCCTCACACTCACACTCACACATATACGCAGGATTTCCAACTCACTAACCTATAACGCTGATTACATATTCAACATAAGATCAATTTAGAGCGACGAGCCCAAAAGTCCACATGTGTCAATCAGGAACCAACACACTAACGAACAAGCGGACAGGTAACACGTGTGGCTAAACCGGTTCTTGTTACACACCTGCGTCGGCCGCCACAGGTGTGTTGGGGCGGCGAATTTGATCTAGGAAGGGAAGGACGTGTGTGTGTGGGAGGGTGGGGAGGGAGGGGAGGAGAGGGTTGTGTGGGGGGAGGGGGTTGTATGTGTGTTGGTAGGGGGGGGACATGTCGGTTAGTTAGTAAATGTGTCTGTCTACCTACGAGTATGTTTGTCTGTCTTTGTGTCGAGTATAGATTCTACCTATCTACCTTCATGCCTGTCTGTCTGTCCAAATCACTTTTTTTCTCTCTATCTATCTGTCTATCTGTAAGTCCTGTCTGTATCTTCTACCTACTAAATTCTGGGTTAATTCGTATATCAATTTAGAATAATGTTTTGATAATCGTCATGTGTTATATACCTCTCTACCCACCTATCATACTTTCTTCTACTACCTGATACTTCTACCTACCTATCTACCTATGAAGCGATCTGTCAACCTAATCATCTGCCTCTCTACCTTTTTATCTATCTATCTATCCACGTGAGGTAGGAACAGCGGTCTCGCGTGTGGTGGCGCTGCGGTGTGTCCTCGATGGCAGGTTGGTCCAGTCTGGTTTGGTCTCGTTGTTGCTGATGTCGAGTCGCTGTGAGTCTTTCATCAACATTGCGAGGAGTGTTGTGTGGCTTACCGCAGAGGAGGAGGAGAAGGAGGAGGAGGAGGAGGAGGAGGAGGAGGAGGAGACGTATCACCTTAATATTTTCTGCCAATCACTCCCTCCATCTGTCTCAGTCATATCTCCTCACTCGGGTCGTCCGTCTCCGTCTCTTCTGTCTCACATTAACATCGTCCCCCCTTCGTTATAGAGTGATGGGCGGGATGGAGAGGGAGCGCCTGAACGTGTTGATTGCTGTATTAGAATCACCTACCTTGCTTGGGGCCGCAGAAACACCCTCGACGTCTGACGCTGAAAAAAGGAAAAGGGAGTTGATTTTTTTTTTTCAGCTAAGGAGACAATTCAAGGGCGTAAAGAAAAGTATTAAAAAGAAAAAAGCCCGCTACTTACTGCTCCTGAATAGAGGTCAAAGGAGTGTCCAAAAAGAATTAATTAAAAGCAGGAAAGGTGAGTTCGATTTAAGGGAAGGATAAGGTTGAAATTGAAGAGGAAGAAAAGATGAGCATTGCAGATAAAATGTCGATAATTATAAATGCAAGTGTCCAAACTATATGAGAAAAAAGTGTTTAAACTATATGGGGATAATCTGAGATCGCTGGGAAAGAAGGAAAAGTGTGTTAGATAGATTAAAGGGAAGATATGATTGAAACTGAAGGAGGAAAAAGATGATCACAGCAATTACCATCTACAAATAATTAATAGCCAATGAATAAGCGCTCAAAATATATGGGCAAAATCTGAAAACGCTGAGAAAGGAGGAAAAGTGTGTTAGGTATATTTAAGGGAGGATATGGTTGAAATTACAGAGGGGAAAAGATGATCACCGCAGTTACCATTTTTTTCTTTTTTTACAACGAAGGAGACAGCTCAAGGGCACACAAAAAAGTAAACAATAATAAAAGAAAAGCCCGCTACTCGCTGCTCACAAAAAAAAATCCAAAGAGGTGGCCGAAAGAGAGGTCAATTTACAGATTATTAGCAACCAATGAAAAGACAGATGTATGGTTGGTGTATGGCTCATGTATCTGTGTAACTCTTTGCGAGGGGGGATGGTGGTGGTGGTGGTGGGGGGGGGGGGGGGATGAGGCGTGACCTGACCTCCTCCGCTTCACCCCTCCAAGGCTAATGTTCCCGATCCTGGTGTTCCCCTCGCTCGGGCCTGCCGGCGGCGCGGAAGGGAGAGTCTAATCCAGCGCTGAGCCTCCGTCTGGCCTGATTTAATTAAGTCACACGAAGGTCCTTCCCCTGCCACCTCCTCCCCGCCCATCTCTGACCCCCCCAACCCTGACCAACCACCCTACCCCGACGCTCCACCTGCCCCCTACCATCTGCTCCCTTGACCCATAACCACCCCCTGCCATCTATTCCCATGTCCCCTTCCACCCCACCCTGACCTGCTGTCCTGTCCTTAACCTCCACCCTGCCTCCTGTCCCCCTGCCATTTGCTCCCATGTCCCGTCACCGTTCCCTGCCCCTAGCCATCTTCCCCCCTGCCTTTTACCCCCCCCCCTCCCCGCCTTGCATTCCCCTCCATGCATTCACGTGTGCTTGCCAACTTTTCTTGCATTTTTTTTTTTTTTTACCGCAGAAATTGTTTCGTGCGCATAATTACCAGTGATGTGGCGATTCCCTCCTGTACGGCATTATCCGGTAACCTTCAGCAAGCGGCCCCGACCTCCACCCTGGTAACACTATTTCCTTACCACGACGGATAAAACACAACCCTGGTAACACTATTTTTTTACTGCATTGAATAAAACAGTAAAATAATTCTCATCTCGTCTCTAAAACTACAAGAATGAATAAAACACAACCATGGTAGCCTTATTTCTTTACAACAAGGAATAAAGCAGTAAAAGAATTCTCGCCTCTAAAACTATGAGAATGAACAAAACACAACCCTGGTAACCTTATTTCTTTACTACAAGCAATAAAACAGTAATAAAAAATCTCTCTCGTCTCTATAAAACTATAAGTCTGAAAAAAATATGACCCTGGTAACCTCATTTTTTTACAAGGAATAATGTAGTTAAAATAATCTCTCGTCTCTAAAACTACAAGAATGAATAACACAACCCTGGTAACCTTATTTCTTTACTGCAATGAATAAAACTAATAAAAACTCTCATCTCTAAAACTACAATAACAAATAAAACAACCCCGGTAACCTAATAATAGTAAAACGAACTCTCCCTCGTCTCTGAAACTACAGCAAAGAATAAAACAATACAAATAACACTCTCTCTCTCTCTCTCTCTCTCTCTCTCTCTCTCTCTCTCTCTCTCTCTCTCTCTCTCTCTCTCTCTCTCTCTCTCTCTCTCTCTCTCTCTCTCTCTCTCTCTCTCTCTCTCTCTCTCTCTCTCTCTCTCTCTCTCTCTCTCTCGGAATCTATTTGGGAGAGGAAATACCAACCTACAAAACACTACATTCATCTCAGTGGTTCAGCTTCCGTCCAGATCTACCTCGTGGCGGCTTCGATCACAAGACAGCCTCCTGAACTCCTCCAAGCACCGAAGCAGCCCACGACCTATCAGAACCAGACTTATGTTGAGGGAGGCCAAGACGAGCTGGGAGGACATCAGGGAGCGAGAGCAAGACAGGGATCATTGGTGAGGATTCATGGAGGTACTTTAGGTCGTATAACATTAACACAGGTAACAGGTAACAGGTAAGAAGGATTTTTTGTGTGTGTGTTCTCCATCCCCGCCCCGTCATCCTCTCTGGGCCACGCAGGTAACTCCACACACCTGCCCACCCTTGCCTCGCCCAAACAGACACGGGCGAGCCTATCAGAGAAGGCTGGGGCGTACTTCGAGGGTAAGGAAGAGAGGAACGACATGAGGAAACACGGAAAGTAGAACGCGTAGGTGAAGGGGAGAAAAAGAGGCGATGAGGAGGAAGCGGGAAGCGGGGAGAGGTGCATGAGAAGGTGTGGAAGAGGAACCGAAAAAGGTGAGGAGTAAGAGGCGAGCAGAGATGAGGAAGAGGAAACGGAAGCCGAAGGAACCGGGAAGAGGCCTGGAGGAGGAATCGGAAAGAGGAGAGATGGAGGAAACGGAGGCAAGTCAGGAGGAGGAATCTGGAGGGGAGAGAAGGAAGCGGGAGTAGGCCAAGAGGAAGAGAAGGCGGGAAGACAGCGACGGGAAGGTGAGCGGGGACCCGGCGGAGCAGCGAGCACTTGTCCGCCTTGGTAATGCCGGGGAGGGGCTGGGGGGGCTGGGGAGGCAAGGAGGGGGGGGGGCGGGATGAGGGCTGAGGGCCGACCCACCAATGGCGACGCTCGTAAAGTCGGCGCCGCACACATAAATATTATTAATACCTCTCGCCACCCCGCAATTAGGCCGAGGCTGCCATTGTTCTATTCGCTGCCCCCGCGCCGCCTCCTATTTGTTTTGGCATTTGCATATCCAATTACGGCCTTTTATTTGTATATCATTTGGTCGCGGTGATGGCGGTGGCGCGGGGTCGGGCGGCCGTGCGCGCCCACACGCTCGCCGGTCATCTCCGCGGCGCATTAATCCGCCGGGGAATAATTGGAATGATCTCAGTGCGCCGGGCGATGCGGAGAGTAATTTCTTTAATAACAGGCGGGGGAGCGGCGCGGCGCCTACCCCCGGCGTGATGGACGAGGGGGGGGAGGGGGCGCCTTCAGGAGGGCGGCGCGCAGTGACTCTTATTAAGGCCGTAATGTAAACACGAGATTTACAGCCTGACGGAGGAGCCGCCGCGCCTCTCACACTTCGGCGGCCGCGGGCGGGGACCAGCCTGCCGTGGCCTGCACCGCGCCCCGCTGCGGACACGGCCAGCGGGCAACGGTAGCGGCTTTATTTATTTATTTATTTATTTATTTATTACATCAAAGGACACTATATACAATACTATACTATCTCCTGTATCTACATCTGCCTTCTCTTTTCTTTTTAACTTTTCTTATTTCATACACATTTTCTTCATTTATTTTTGTTTCCCTTTCCATTTTTTCTTATTCTAGTCCCACTTCCACTTCCTTGTAGCAAAAGGAAACAAATTTGAGTTTTTTTTATTTTTTTTATTTTATAGTTCTAGTTCCACTTCCACTTCCTTGTAGCAAAAGGAAACAAATCCGAGTTTATTTTTCTCAAAGGATTCTGTTTTCATTGTATCAGCAGCACGGTCATTAAGTCATCCCCTTTTCAGCCCCTGGTCAGACTCTTACTGTGGGAAGAAGGAAAAGAAAAACCAAATTCAGGATCAGAGAAACATCCCGAACGAAGTAAATGAGAGTTTTGACGTCCCGCTGATCCGTCCTCCGTCACGGTTTATTGAGGAAACACGCAATTTCTCCTTCCTCAAACACCCTCAGCTGACTGTCTTCTGACTCTTCACTTCAACACAATCCGTCAGTCATGCCCGTCCCTTACGAGCTTCCTGTGAACCACTTTTTGGGGGAAATGCCTACACCCAACATATTAATATTCTGTTAATGATAATATGGTGTAAACAGGCCTATAAAAAATTCCCTTCTCTCTTCCCCCTTGGCATTCCTACCTCTCCTCCCCCTTCCCTTTCCCTTACCCTTCACCTCACCCCTTCGCCTACCAATCTCTCCTTCCCCCTCCCTTCCCCTACCCCTCACCTCACCCCTTCGCCTACCAATCTCTCCTTCCCCCTCCCTTCCCCTTCCTCCTTCTTCCTCCTCCTCCTTCCCCTTCCTTCTCCTCCTCCTTCCCTCACCTTTCAGCCTACTACTTTCAGCCTCTCCTCCCTTTTCCTCCTCCCCTCCCTATCCCCTTACATCCTGACCTCCCTAGTACTTCTTCACCCTCCTCCTCCTCCTCCTCCTCCTCCTCGTAATGGCCGCTTCTTCACCGCGCGTAGCTCCTCACTCTTGCTCATTAGCGTAACAAGGTATTATTACTCACATTAGTAACGCTCTCTCTCTCTCTCTCTCTCTCTCTCTCTCTCTCTCTCTCTCTCTCTCTCTCTCTCTCTCTCTCTCTCTCTCTCTCTCTCTCTCTCTCTCTCTCTCTCTCTCATTTTGTTTTCATCTTCATTTTCCTTCATTTCCTGTCTTTTGTTATTTTATTTATTACTCTCTCTCTCTCTCTCTCTCTCTCTCTCTCTCTCTCTCTCTCTCTCTCTCTCTCTCTCTCTCTCTCTCTCTCTCTCTCTCTCTTCATGGTAGTTTTATAACCTTATTAGTGCAGAGTAACCACCACCACTACCACCGCCACCTCCACCACCACCACCACCACTCCTCATCTCCCTCCACCATCAGGGGCGAGAGGGAGGGGTGAATGGGAGGACAGCTGACTCTTATTGCCCCTCTCCCACCTGTCTCTCTCGCCGCTACCTGCCCGCTGCTACAGATTGTTACCCGGAGGAACGGACGGGCTTGGAGGAGGAAAAGACGTGGCTGTATAGGAAGGAGAGAGGAGAAATATAAAACCATGGAAATACGGAAATCCAAGCAACAGAAACCCTATTGGCACATTTTACAAGGCTCCCCGCTCTGGTGATTTAATCTGCTCGACAGTTACTTGGTGCCTCCAGAGCAGATGAAAGCACTTCGTACACTCAGTTTACTCTTACGCAACGAAATAGCAGTAGATTCGATTATTAAAGGAGTTGGTATCTGCACTTCTAATGGCGGATAACTCGGTTTGAGAGGAAACTTTTGCCAGTGTCTGGACAACATCGTCTCGCTTGAATGGGTAGACCGTTATGCCTAGATCTTGAGTTGGTTTGCATTTCAATGAACTTGGAGTGATCGGCGTTATTGAACTTCTTCAGGTATTTGAAAACCTGAATTAAATCTCCTCTTAAACGTCTCATTTCCAGCATAAAGAGGTAAGAAAGAAAGAAGAGGACAGGAGAGGAGTAAGAGATGGAGGCAATGATGGAGGGAGGAAGCAAAGGAAGAAGACGAGTAGGTAAGAAGACGAAGAGGGGGACGGGGGAGGAGTAACAGATGGAGGGAGTAAGCAAAGGAAAAAGACGAGGTGTAAGAAGGCCAGGAGAGAAGAGGAGAGGGAGGCAGTGAGGCAGCAAAGGGAGGGTGGGAGGGAGTGGCCCAGAACTCGCCTCATCATTATTGAATCGTTACCCGGGCAACGAGTCGCTCACGAGGCTTTCACACCCTCGCCGCGCCATGACTCTCCCTTTGTCTCGCCATCAGGGATTCACCTCACATAATTTGATATCGAATTTTTGCCCGCCGCTTAATTATGGATTCCTGAGTCAGCAACTTGGGTAAATCGAATTAGGCTACCGGCGTGCCACGGGGGCGGAATCCAGCGCTGTTGTTGGTCCCGGGCAGCCACAGGGGGCGACACATGTGGCCTCGTACCCTGGACACACGGCGTGGTCCGAGTGAGTGTTGGTACTGAAGGAAGGAATGAAGAACTGAATGCATCCACTCTCTCTTGCTTCTGCTCCTCGTCTTATTAATTAAAGGCCTGAAGCATCTGACGCATCCCTCCCTCCCCTCGGCCGTTGTTTTGGTATTGAAGGAAGGACTGGAGAACTGAATGCATCCACTCTCTCTTCTTGCTTCTCCTCCTCGTCTTATTAATTGAAGGCCTGAAGCACCTGACGCATCCCTCCCTCCACCCCCTTGCCCGCTGTCTTGGTATAGAAGAAAGGGCTGAGGCGCTGAATACATCCTCCCTTCTTCTTTTTGGTCCTTATCACTTAAAGGGAAGAGGAGAGAGAAAAGATCAACACCTACAGAAAAGCAGACCAGGACGAGATAGCAAAGAGATGGAGTTATATTAAAGAAGTGAGGTACTGAACACACCCTCCCTCCCTTCTGGTCTCTGTCTTATCATTAAAGGGAAGAGGAGAGAGACAAAAGATCAACACCCACAGAAGAGCAGACCTGAACAAGATAGCAAAGAGATGTAATTATATTAAAGAAGAACTATGGTACTGAACACACCCTCCCTCCCTTCTGGTCTCTGTCTTATCGTTAAAGGAAGGAGAGAGAGACAAAAGATCAAGACTCACACAGAGCAGATAAGAACGAGACAACAAAGATATGCAGCTGTAAAGGTTATCTCTGGACACTTTTCTGCCACCTGGTCTATTTGTGTCTTATTGTTGAAAGAAAAGGAAAATAAGAGACAAAGTTCAAAGCCACAGAAGAGCAGATAAGAATAAGATAAGAGATCCAGTTGCGGGCTATTACGAAAACTATCCCTTGACCCCACAACCAAACAGAAGGAAGCACCGGACACGCCTCCCCATCCTCCGTTCTGGCCTTTAGATGAGAACGAGTCCAGACCATTGCCGCCTTGTCCTGGGAACGGCCCGGCGGCGCGTAGGGCAGCGGTAGGAGGTAGGCAGAGGTCGGTAGGCCAAGGGGGAAGCGAGGTAGAAGTAGCGTGTAGTTCCTTCCCTAATGCACCTGACGACGGTAAATGATGGAGGGATAAAGCCACGTCCACGGGGGTGCTCGCGGCCCTACAGCGTGGCCACCAAGTCTTCACCCGCGTCATACCCTCCGTCCGCCGCCGACCACCGCCGACCGCTGCCGACCGCCGCCGACCACCGCTAAAGCCGACACTCACCACCTTTCACCTGTGTCTCATCCCCACCTGCTGTTGTCTGTCTCACCTTACCTAATCTCCTTCTTCACCCGTTTGTGTTTCATCTTCCCTGCTGACATTTCCTCCCTCACCTTACCTTACGTCACCTCAACCGATCCAAATTTAGGCTCCCCTGCACTCTTCTCGTCTCCACTATGTATATGGGTCCTCATCTCCACTGCTCTCATATCCCTCACCTTACAAATCCACGCCTATTTCCTTGCACCTCCTTCCTTACCCTAATCACCTCCCTTCCTTCCTTACTTCCGTCCTTCCTTCTTCAATAAACCGAGCCATCAATACCAACACTTGCTATTCTCCTCTTCCTCCTCCTCCTCCTCTTCCTCTCCCTTCTCCCAGCTCGTCCCAACCTCACTCCTCCCTGTACCCATTTTTAACGAGACGGCAAAGTGACCTCATTCTTCCTGGCCAAGACAAAACGCGTCTCGCCAATGGGCCACGATCGCCGCTGATTACAGGAGCGTGAGTGAACAAATACGGCCATTGTCAGGCAAAATAGGTTTCCACACATTTCGCCGCCGCCCCAACCCTCGCCAGTCCCCTCACGCCCGCGGCCGCTTCCTCCTCCAGCAGCCGTGAAATCCCTGTGGCAAATTGCGACGCGCGGCTTTTCAGGAAGGTTTTGTGCGGGAAATAGCCGTGAAGACGAGGCGAGACGGAAGGGAGCGACCAGGCCTATGGGGGGGGGGGGGGGGGGTAGAGGGGGTGAAGGAGGAACAGGTAGTAATGGTGGTGGTGGAGATGAGGCGAAGAGGAAGTGGTGATGGTGGTGGTGATTTTTTTTTTTTTTTTTTTTGGAGGGTTGGTGTTGTGATATTGTTTGTTATGGCCGGTGTTAGGTTAGGTTAGGTTAGGGGCATGTTAGTAGTAGTAGTAGTAGTAGTAGTAGTAGTAGTAGTAGTAGTAGTAGTAGTAGAAGTAGTAGAGGTGACTCTCGATTTACGCGAGTTTGGTTTAAGCGTTTTTTAATTAACGCGGGGTCCAAAATCCAAATAAATGTTTAATTTACACGTTTTTTCACCTATACGCGATATTTTATGGAGTTGGAGATAATGAAAGCGTAGAAAAAGAGAAATAAGTGTTACCAACGATGGAGGTGAGGAAGCAGGAGGCATTGGTGTTAGCGTTGTTTGTTGGTGTTGCTGGTGTTCTCGGTGGTGATGGTGATGATAAACAAACAAAAACAAAATGGAGTTAATAAAAGCGTATAGGGATAAGCGTTAAGAATGGACGCGAGGAACTGGCTGGCATTGTTAGCGGTGGTGATGTATAGAAGTGGTAGTCGTAGTGGTAGTGGTGGTGGTGGTGGTGGGTGGGGGGTGGGGGGGGTGGGGGGGATTGTCGCACACGAACCCTGACCCCTGGTGATTAAAGCGTCGAGCTCGCTGAGAATAACAACGACCGAGTATTGCAAGGAGTGAGGCGCCTCGTCCATCATGGAGGAGGAGGAGGAGGAGGAGGAGGAGGAGGAGGAGGAGGAAGAGTAGTTATGTTGGGGTAGGACACAGGAAAGGAAAAGAGGGAGAGGTAGGATATGAGGTAAGAAAGAGGAGGAGGAGGAGGAGGAGGCATATCGAATCTTTGTGTATTATGGAGATGTTCTGTTGGCTCTTCGTGTGTGTGTGTGTGTGTGTGTGTGTGTGTGTGTGTGTGTGTGTGTGTGTGTAAATGTACTGAGATGGAGATGCAGTGGAAGTGGTTGTGGTTGAGATTGTAGTGGTGGTGGTGATGGTAGTGGTGGTGGTAGTGGTGGTGGTGGTGGTGGTGGTGGTGGTGGTGGTGATGGTGGTGGTGGTGGTGATGGTGGTGGTGGTGGTGGTGGCGGCGGTGGTGGTGGTGGTGGTGGTGAAGCTGCGTCATCTTGTAGTAATTACCAGCTCTACCCTCCTCCTCCTGCTCCTCCTCCTCCTCCTCCTCCTCCTCCACCTCCTCCTCCTCCTCCTCCTCCTCCTCCTCCTCCTCCTCCTCCTCCTCCTCCTCCTTCCTTCATCGACTCTTATCTCGCCAAATAATCTTTCTCATCAAGTTATTTCAGATAAGTATCAAATCTTGTTTTATTCTCCGGCTGAGTGATTGAAGAGCTCCCAGTGTTGAGGGGAGAAGGGGAGGAAAAAACGGAGGGAGGAGGGGAGGAAGGGAGGAAGAATGAAGAGGAGGGAGGGGTGGGGAGGAAGGAGGAAGAGGAGGGGGATAAATGAAGGGACAGAGT
This sequence comes from Eriocheir sinensis, assembly GCF_024679095.1. Classification (NCBI taxonomy): domain Eukaryota; kingdom Metazoa; phylum Arthropoda; class Malacostraca; order Decapoda; family Varunidae; genus Eriocheir; species Eriocheir sinensis. Next base: position 7,179,280 of record NC_066575.1, on the reverse strand, counting down.
GGGGAGGAAGAAGTGGAGGAAGAGGGTGGGGAGAAAGGAAGAATGGGAGGAGAGAGGAATGGAGGGGTATGGGGAGGATTGGAGAGAGGAGGGAGGGGAGGAAGAATGGAATGGAGGGAAGTGGAGAGGAAGAATAGGAGGGAAGAAAGGAGGAAGGAAGGAGGTAGCTGGGAGAGAAGGAGGAGGAGGAGGGTTTTAAAGAGGAAGAAGGAGAGAGAGTGGGGAGAGAAGGTGGAAGAGGGGAGGAAAGGGTGAAAGAATGGAGGGAGGGGAGAGAGAAGAGGGGAAGACAGGGAGGAAGAAAAGAGGATGGGAGAGTACGAAGGGAATGAAGAGGAGGATGAAGAAAGGAAGAAGGGAGGGAAGAGGGTGGAGGAGGAAGGGGAGGGGGAGAGAAAAGAATGGAGAGATGATTCATAATTAAAAGCAAGTTGAGTAAGAGAACGAGTGGCGCAGGAGGAGGAGGAGGAAGAGGAGGAGGAGGAGGAGGAGGAGGAGGAGGAGGAGGAGGAGGAGGAGGAGAAAAGATTACAATGAAGGAGGAATAAAGATAGATAGAAGAGGAAGATAGACAGAGGAGGAAGGGAGCGGAAAAGAAGACAGAGGAAGAAATGAAAAGGGAGGAGGAAGAAGGAAGAACGAGAAAGAAGGAAAAGAAGTAAAGGAGGAAGAGACGAGAGGACATTAGAAGATGGATATTTAGAGGAAGAGGAGGAGGAGGAAGAAGGAAAACGATAGAGGAGAGGAAGATAAAAGAGGAAGAGGAGGAGGAGATGAATTAGGAGAGAGGAGGAAAGAAGAAAATACAGGGCAGTGGAGGAAGATGAAGAGAGGAAGAAGGAAGAAGGAGAGGTAGGAGGAAAGGGAACGCCTTACCTAATATCCTTGGTATCCTAAAGGAATGAGCGCTAACGTGCATCTGTTTGTGTGTGTCCTTGTGATGTCCTTACTTAACGCCCACGTCCTTTTACGAGTGTCCTTGATTTGGATTCTATAAATACCACATTACATTTTGTGTTCATGTGCAGCTGGATAACTGACTACCAAAACAACAGGCGATACGAGAGTTGTGGTAACCGAAGCAAGTGATACCATTGAACTGATTATACCAAAACAGCCAACTCTACCAAAACAACAGGCGATACGAGAATAGTGGTTACCGAAGCAAGTGATAGCATTAAACTGATTATACCAGAACAGCTAACTCTACCAAAACAACAGGCGATACGAAAATAGTGGTTACCGAAGCAAGTGATAGCATTGAACTGATTATACCAAAACAGCTGACTCTACCAAAACAACAGGTGATACGAGAATAGTGGTTACCGAAGCAAGTGATACCATTGAACTGATTATACCAAAACAGCTAACTCTACCAAAACAACAGGCGATACGAGAATAGTGGTTACCGAAGCATGTGATACCATTGAACTGATTATACCAAAACAGCTAACTCTACCAAAACAACAGGTGATACGAGAATAGTGGTTACCGAAGCAAGTGATACCATTGAACTGATTATACCAAAACAGCTAACTCTACCAAAACAACAGGCGATACGAGAATAGTGGTTACCGAAGCAAGTGATACCATTGAACTGATTATACCAAAACAGCTAACTCTACCAAAACAACAGGTGATACGAGAATAGTGGTTACCGAAGCATGTGATACCATTGAACTGATTATACCAGAACAGCTGACTCTACCAAAACAACAGGCGATACGAGAATAGTGGTTACCGAAGCAAGTGATACCATTGAACTGATTATACCAAAACAGCTAACTCTACCAAAACAACAGGCGATACGAAAATAGTGGTTACCGAAAAAAGTGATACCATTGAACTGATTATACCAAAACAGCTGACTTTACCAAAACAACAGGCGATACGAGAATTGTGGTTACCGAAGCAAGTGATACCATTGAACTGATTATACCAAAACAGCTGACTCTACCAAAACAACAGGCGATACGAAAATAGTGGTTACCGAAGCAAGTGATACCATTGAACTGATTATACCAAAACAGCTAACTCTACCAAAACAACAGGCGATACGAGAATAGTGGTTACCGAAAAAAGTGATACCACTGAACTGATTATACCAAAACAGCTGACTCTACCAAAACAACAGGCGATACGAAAATAGTGGTTACCGAAAAAAGTGATACCATTGAACTGATTATACCAAAACAGCTGACTCTACCAAAACAACAGGCGATACGAGAATAGTGGTTGCCGAAGCATGTGATACCATTTAACTGATTATACCAAAACAGCTGACTCTACCAAAACAACAGGCGATACGAAAATAGTGGTTACCGAAGCAAGTGATACCATTGAACTGATTATACCAAAACAGCTAACTCTACCAAAACAACAGGCGATACGAGAATAGTGGTTACCGAAGCATGTGATACCATTGAACTGATTATACCAAAACAGCTAACTCTACCAAAACAACAGGCGATACGAGAATAGTGGTTACCGAAGCAAGTGATACCATTTAACTGATTATACCAGAACAGCTGACTCTACCAAAACAACAGGCGATACGAGAATAGTGGTTACCGAAGCATGTGATACCATTGAACTGATTATACCAAAACAGCTAACTCTACCAAAACAACAGGCGATACGAAAATAGTGGTTACCGAAGCATGTGATACCATTGAACTGATTATACCAAAACAGCTAACTCTACCAAAACAACAGGCGATACGAAAATAAGTGACTATCAAAACAAGTGACTACCATTGAACTGATTATACCAAAACAGCCAACTCTACCAAAACAACAGGTGATACGAGAATAGTGGTTACCGAAGCAAGTGATACCATTGAACTGATTATACCAAAACAGCTAACTCTACCAAAACAACAGGCGATACGAGAATAGTGGTTACCGAAGCAAGTGATACCATTGAACTGATTATACCAAAACAGCTGACTCTACCAAAACAACAGGCGATACGAAAATAGTGGTTACCGAAGCAAGTGATACCATTGAACTGATTATACCAGAACAGCTGACTCTACCAAAACTGGCGATACGAAAATAAGTGACTATCAAAACAAGTGACTACCATTGAACTGATTATACCAAAACAGCTAACTCTACCAAAACAACAGGCGATACGAAAATAAGTGACTATCAAAACAAGTGACTACCATTGAACTGATTATACCAAAACAGCTAACTCTACCAAAACAACAGGCGATACGAAAATAAGTGACTATCAAAACAAGTGACTACCATTGAACTGATTATACCAAAACAGCTGACTTTACCAAAACTGGCGATACGAAAATAAGTGACTATCAAAACAAGAGACTACCAAAGAAATGACTATACTTAAACATCTATCTGTACCAATACATCTGACTGTACCAAATAATTGTCAATCAAAACAACTAACTTTACCAAGCAACTCAATACCGACCATGATCCAAGCTCTCCTTTTCTCTTTTCTTTTTTTTCAGTAAGGGAAGCAGCTCATGGGAAAACAATACGAAAAAAAATCAGCTAAATATATAAGAAAAGAAGCTAAATATGAAAAAAGAAAAAAAGACCCATTTAAAATAAACACATAAATGACTAAGAGATTTCTAATATTACCAAACCCAAAAATCTGCTTCTAAACCGCTTTCCGCCTTCATTAAATTTGACACACCCTACATTCAATTACTGTTTTCGTGATCCGTTTGCGCCATACCAATACTGACTAAGAAAAAGATAACGTGTTGGGTGTATCCACTAACCCGAAAAAGTGGCAAATGGAGAGCTTGTATTAGTGAGAGGGATCTAGTAAGAAAGAAAGAAAGAAAGAAAGAAAGAAAAAAAGAAAAAAAAAGCAAGAAAGCGAGAGAAAGAAAGAAAGAAAGAAAGGAAGGAAGGAAGGAAGGATGAAAGAAAGAAAGAAAGGAAGGAAGGAAGGAAGGAAGGAAGGAAGGAACAAAGAAAGAAAGAAAGAAAGAAAGAAAGAAAGAAAGAAAGAAAGGAAGGAAAAATCCGATAGTGTGTGTGTGTGTGTGTGTGTGTGTGTGTGTGTGTGTGTGTGTGTGTGTGTGTGTGTGTGTGTGTGTGTGTGTGTGTTCATCATCGCTAATCAAAAATCTTACCCTCAAAACAACAACCAAAAAGATAAACAAATAAACAAACATATATAAACCAAACCATTAACAATACACAAACTCATTCCAATCAGCTTTCTTTTCTTCATTTCCTTTTCTTATTTCTTTTTCCTTTTTCTTTCTTTATTCTTCTTCTTTCTCTATTTCTTTCCCTTTTTCTCCCACTTCTTCCTTTCTTTTTATTACTCTCATTTCAATCAACTTCCTTTTTCTCTTCATTTTCTTTTCCAAACACTCGTAGAGAACAAAGAAAGGAAAAAAAACAAATGTATAAACAAGACAAATAAACAAATAAACAAACAAACAATTCAATAAAAACATAGAGCCATTCCAATCAACTTTGTCTTCATTTTCTTTTCTTTTATTTTTATTTTTCCCAATCGCCCGCAAAGACTTGAACCCAAATTGCCACATCGATTGCACACTTTCCCTTCCTAATCGCGCCAATCCATTGCTTCAAATCGCCACTTCGTGTTGATTCGCATTGCTTCGCTCCGGGGTTCATATGGTTCGAATTAAGAGTTTCGAAGCAGTGAACCGAGCGAGGCCTCAATAAACGGCTCGGCGCGGCGGGAGAATCGAATCACGCTCAGGAGGATCAAGTCGTGTGTTAGTGTTCACCCTATACTCCTGCCTGCCATTAATTACAAGAGCTTTCTACTTTTTTTGTTTTTCTTCGTTTTTTTTTTTTTCTTTTTTTCTTCTTTGTCTTTTTCTACTTCTTTTTTTCTTTCTTCTTTCTTTTTTCTTTTTCGTTCTTTCTTTGTATTTTTCTTTTCCTTTGCTTTTCTTTTTTCATTTTTCTTTTTCGTTTTCGTTTTTCTTTCTCGTCTTTCTTTTTTCATTTTTTTAACTCCTTCTTCTTCTTCTTCTTCTTCTTCTTCATTTCTTTTTATTCTTCCTATTGCTATTGTTATCGATATTCTGTTCCTTCTTCCTCCTTTCTACTTTTAATCACTCTCTCTCTCTCTCTCTCTCTCTCTCTCTCTCTCTCTCTCTCTCTCTCTCTCTCTCTCTCTCTCTCTCTCTCTCTCTCTCTCTCTCTCTCTCTCTCTCTTTCAAGCAACAATCACAAGCATCCATCATCATGACCTAAACACAACGGGAACACGCACGCAAGAGGAGGAGGAGGAGGAGGAGGAGATGAAGGAGTACGACAAGACAAGGATGACGATGAAGAAGACGATGAAGACGACAACGAATAAATGAAGATAGCATAGGAGGAGGAGGAGGAGGAGGAGGGAAGACTGTTGCAAAGGAAGATATAAGAAGACAAGGCCGATGATGACGATGATGATGAAGTAAAGGGGTGCAGAGAGTGACGAGGAGGAGGAGGAGGAGGAGGTACAGGAAAAGGAAGAGAAAAGCCTATTGGCTCATTACGAGGTTCGCGCTTTGGGATGAAAGCACCTCGATATATTGAGGAGCAGGGCCCCTCGTTTTATTTTTACTCTGATGACGCGAATGACTATGGATGGTATTCGCATTTACTACTTCTGAGGAAAGATTGTTCAGTGGCGGATGACTCGGTTTGAAAAAAACTCCTTCAATGTCTGTGTTATTGAACTTTTAGATACTTGAAGACTTTGAATCATATCCCCCCTAGGCGTCTTTTTCTCCAATGTAGAGATTGAGAGTCGTTCGAGTCGTTCGTCGTGGTTGAGCCCTTAAGTTGGGAATCATCTTTTGCGTGTCGTTGTCCTTCCTTTTTCAGTAAAAGCAATGTCCTTTCTGTAATTGGGAGACCACACTGCATACTCGGTCTGGTGTCTTCTTACCAAGGATAGCAAGGATAGCATCATCACGTTGGTGTTTTACACCGAAGTTCCTCGCTATGAACGAGCTGTGCATTGTGTTGTATGTATTTTTTTTTTTTACAGTGATTCAGTCACCAGGTCACTGACTCAAGTGATTTTTTCCTCCTCCCTCTTTGCCATCGTCTCCCTCCATTGATGATTGATGTATGTTTACTATTTTGGTTTGTGGACTTGGGACTTTTTTATTTGTCAACATTTAAAATTTTTCCGACCATTTTCCGACATTTTTGATGATTGATTTCTGATCTTTCTGAATGTTTTTGCAGTGTCTCTGCTTCTTGGGGCATCTCCACCTTGGTGTCATCGATATCTTTTTTGATATGATATCTTCATTCTGATTTTCTCATTGATATATGATAAAGAGGATGGAGGAAAAGGAAGAGAACGATGATAAAGATAAGAAAGACTGGGAGGAGGAGGAGGAGGAGGAGGAGGAGGAGGAAGAAAAAGAACTAGAGAAGAACAAGAACAAGAACAAAAACAAAAACAAACAAGAAAAAACAAGAAAAAAGAAGAAAAAGAAGAAGAGGAACAGAAGTTAGACGAAGATGAACAGAAAGAAGTTAGAACAAAAACGAAAAAAAAACAAGAACAAAACAAAGAACAAGAACAAGAGGGAGTCATCCAAAGAACAAGAAGAAGAGGAGAGGAAGAAGAAGAAAAAGAAGAGTTATCCGAAGAAAAAGAAGACTCAAGAAGAAGAAGAAGAGCGCCTCGTTCTGGTGTGTGCCGTCGTGAGCTCGGGTTCCAGGCGGGTCAGGGGGTATCGCATTCCTTATCCCGCACCACCTGATCCTCCTAATGACGCCGGATCCGTGCGTCGATACTGCTACCCTGCCCCCCTCCCCCCTCTCCCCTACCTCCCTTACCCCCTCCTTCCCCTTCCCTCTTCTCTCTTCCTCCCCTTCCCCTACCTCCCTTTCTTCCACTCCCCCTTTATCTCATTCTTCCCCTTCTCTCTTCCTCCCCTTCCTTTACCTCCCCTTCCCCTACCTCCCTTTCTTCCACTCATTCCTCCCCTTCTCTCTTCCTCCCTTCCTCTTCCATTCCCTTCCCTCCTTTCTTCCACTCCCCCTTTATCTCATTCTTCCCCTTCTCTCTTCCTCCCCTTCCTCTACCTCCCCTTCCCCTACCTCCCTTTCTTCCACTCCCCCTTTATCTCATGCTTCCCCTTCTCTCTTCCTCCCCTTCCTCTACCTCCCCTTCCCCTACCTCCCTTTCTTCCACTTCCCCCTTCCCTTATTCTTCCTCCTACTTCCCTTTCTTCCATTCCCCCTTTCCCTCTTCCTCCCCTTCCCCTACCCCCCTTCCCTCATTGTTCCTCCTACCTCCCTTCCTTCCTTCCCTTCCCCTTCCCTCTTCCTCCCCTTCCCCTACCTCCCTTTTTTCCATTCCCCCTTCCCTCCTTCCCCTTTCCCTACCCCCCCTTCCCTCATTCTTCCTCTCTCCTACCTCTCCCAAACCCCCTCTTCTCCCCCCTCCCCCTATAACCTCTCTCCCTCCCAGCCCAGTGCCCCCTACCCTTTCCCCTTCCTCCCCTCCCCTTGTAGAGAGTCAAACCGTAATGGCGGTGAATATTTTACCGCAAAGTATTTATGTCAAGCTACAGTTCATCTCCTCTCCCCTCCTCTCCCCAGGTCATTCTCCCCCTCCCGTTTTCTCCCCTCTCTTTATCTCCCCTTCTTTCTCTTTTCTTTTTCTCCCGTTCTCTCATTCCTTTCCTTTCTCTATTCTTTCTCTCCCCTCGCTCTTCTCTTTTCTCTCCCCTTCTCCCCTTCCTTCCCCGTTCTCTCCGTTCTCGTCTCTACCATCTCTCCATTCCTCCCCATTTCCTTCTCTTTCTCTCCCCTCCCTCTTTTCTGTCTCTCCTCTTCTCCCCTTCTCTTTGTCTCCCTTCTCCCTCTTCTCTCCCTCCCGTCTCCCCCTTCTCCATCATCTCTTTTCGTTTGTTTCCCTCCCCCATTTCGCTCCCATCCCTACCCTGTCCCTCCTCTCTCCTTCTTCTCTTATCTTCTCTCCCCTCTCCCCTTTTCCCCCTTCTCTTATCCTTATCTCGCCTCCCCCCCTTCCCCCATATCCTTTCCTTTTTCTTATCCCTCAAATATATTCAAAGCAACCAAACAGCAACACCAAGACTCAAGGAAGAAGGACACCAATGCACTGTAACACAACGCAACACGGAGAACCTCGCAACACACAACCAGCACTTCGCAACACACACACACACACACACACACACACACACACACACACACACACACACACACAACCTCTCCCGGGCGACACGCTTTCTCACTTGGGTTGCCTTGGACATGACCCGCGGGGAAGCTCTTGTGACCCCGCGACCCTGGGGCTGATGGAGGGCCGGGGCCGGGGCAGCACCCAACACGCCCAGGGGTTGCATTGGAGGATTAAGGTGACACGGAGGCACTTTGGCGACACGGGAAAGGACTGAGAAGGTGCATAAGGTGTTGAGTTCACATGGGGAGGAGAGGAAAGGGATCTGATTCTACTGAGGAGGATTGAAAGGGTTTTAATGGAGATGGGGAGGAATGGAAGGGAATTTGATGGTACTAAAGAGGATTCAGAGGGTTTTAGTGGACATGGTAAGGATAGGAAAGGATTTGATGCTACTAAAGATGACTAAGAGAGTACCTGATGGCGCTGAGTAGATATATAGGGTGAGGAAGGAGTCAAGGCGCCTTATAGAGGATTTGATGTCACTGAAAGGAGTTGAGAAGATTCATGAAGGAGAGGAGGGAGTTTTGGACCGTCTAAAGAGGACTGAAAAGATATATAAGGTGTTGGGTGGACGGTGGGATGTAAGGAAGATCTGAATCCTTTTAAGAGGATATGACACCACTGAAAGGAGACACGGATTTAAAATAAGAAGGTTCATGAGTGGTAAGTGGACAAGCAGAGGAAGGAAAGAGGATCAGAATTGTCTTAAGAGGATTCAACACCACAAAAATAACAAAATAGCTTCAAAGATATACAGAGAGACAGACACGGTTCATAGAGTGTTAAGAGGACATGAGGATGGAAGGCAAGGGGATCTAACTCGTCATAAGAGGATTCGATACCACAGAAGGGATTTAGATGACACGAGAATGGACTAAGAGGATTCATGGTGTGCTGAGTGGACTTAAAGGGAAAAAAAGGGATCTAAAACGTCTCTGAACGGATACGACGTCGATAGAAGGGGTTGAATCGCTTATGAGGTACGGAGAGGAAAGGACAAAATAGAGGGAAAAAAGATAAATGAGGAAGGAAAGATACAAGGGGACAGTGGAGGAAGAAAGGAAAGAGGAGTTTGATAGGGAAGGAAAGGGATCTAAATCTAATTAAACAGGATACGACGCCACTGAGAGGAGTCTAAATCCCTTCTGTGGTATCGAATCCTCTTATGACGAGTTAAATCCCCTTGCCCTCCATCCTCATGTCCTCTTAACACTTTATGAGCCGTGTCTGTCTCTTACGTAAGTGGGATTAGGGGGAAACAATGGGACTTACATATACTTTGTCTGTACCTGTTGATGGGACTTAGAAGGAAGTGGAATGAGCCCTGGAAAGTGACGAAGTGGACTGGGGTGTGGTGTGTGTGTGTGTGTGTGTGTGTGTGTGTGTGTGTGTGGGGGTGAATGTGTGGGCGTGGGCGTGGGTGTGGGGGATGGGCGTGATCGGGTGTGTGATGCTGTGTGATCCAATGTCTTCCTCCGAGCTCTTCAAAGATATCACACTACTTACTCAAGCTTATTAGTCATCTAAGTCGCTTCTTTGTAAATTGAGGCCTATATACAGACGAAAGAAGGCAAACAGTTCTAAATAAGCTGTTCTGACTCTCCTCTCTTCCTCTCAAGTATTTTTCATTTTTATTTTATTTTTATTTTTTTACAGCAAAGGAGACAGCACAAGGGCACACAAAAAAAGGAAACAATAAAAAAAGCCCGCTACTCGCTGCTCCTGTAAAGAATCCGAAGAGGTGGCCGAAAGAGCAGTCAATAACGTGAGAAGTATTTATAACTCTCCTTTTATAACCTAACCTAACCTTACTACAACTTACTACTTAACACTACTATTATTTCTACAGCCACTACTTCACAAATAGACAATCAAACATCTCAGTAATAGTTCACCTTTCCCTTCCTCATTTCTCTTAAACTCTCCTTTTATAACCTAACCTAACCTTACTACAACTTACTACTTAACACTACTATTATTTCTACAGCCATTTCTTCACAAATAGACAATCAAACATCTTAGTAATAGTTCACCTTTCCCTTCCTTATTTCTCTTAAACTCTCCTTCCTTCATAACCTAACCTAACCTTACTACGACTTACTACTTAACACTACTAATATTTGTACAGCCACTACTACACAAATAGACAATCAAACATCTCAGTAATATTTCACCTTTCCCTTCCTTATTTCTCTTAAACTCTCCTTCCTTCATAACCTAATCTAACCTTACTACAACTTACTACTTAACACTGCTACTATTTATTTGTATAGCCACTACTTCACAAATAGACAATTAAACATCTCAGTAATAGTTCACCTTTCCCTTCCTCATTTCTCTTAAACTCTCCTTTTATAACCTAACCTAACCTTACTACAACTCACTACTTAACACTGCTACTATTTCTACAGCCACTTCTTCACAAATAGACAATTCAATACCAGTCCAGGGAATACAATCAAGTATCTCGGTAATAGTTCGTCTTTCCATTCCTTATTTCTCTTAAACTCTTCTTCCTTCATAACCTAACCTAACCTAACTACAATTTGATTACCCACTTGGTCAATAGATGTCTAAATACCAGATGAAAAAACCCACACAGTTCATCTTTTCTTCCTTTATCTCGTTTCTCTCTCTCTCCTTCCTTCATAACCTAACCTAACCTTACTACAATTTGATTCACCACTTGGCCAATAAATGTCTAAATACCAAATCCTTTCTTCCTTCATCTCGTTTCTCTTTCTCTCCTTCCTTCATAACCTAACCTAACCTAACCTAACTACAATTTAATTCTCCACTTCTTCACAATATAGGCGATTAAATACCGGTCAAACGAAGGAACAACCATCTCTTATAGCACACTCAAATGGCTTACAAATAGCTCGTGAAGGCAAGTGCTTAAAAACACAGAACCAGGTCGCACTAGGGAGTCAAGTGATGAAGCGTGGCTAGTCGAGCTCCTCAGTGTACCTTAATTATAGTGATGAATCAACAAATACCTGACTACCCGGGGCCGTTTCGTAGTTCCAGGTGACTAATAATGCGTTGATTGGAAAGCAGGTAAAAAAAGTTAAGGTGAGCGGCTTCTTTCTTTCTGTCTGTCCAGCAAACTTGATTTAAAGCGAACATCCTGGTTGGTCTCTCTCTCTCTCCTTCCTTCTCTCTTTTCTTCTCTCTCTTCTTTCTTTCTCCTTTCCCTCTCTCTCCCCTTCTCCCTCTTCCCCTCCTTCTCCTCGCTTTCTCTGTCCCCTCTTCTCCCCCTCTCCCTTTCCTTCTCTCTATCTTATTTTTCATTCACCTCCTTCTTCCCTTCTTTTTCTTTCCCTCTTCCCTTTCCCTTCCACAAATCCTTCTTTCTCCTACATCCCCTTTCTCCCTCACTCTCCCTCTCCCTCTTAACCTTCTTCCCCTCCCTCTCCTTATCTCCCTCTCTTCTCCCTCTCCCTCCTACAAACTTCTCCCCCCAACCTCCCCCTCCCTTCTGCATCTTCCTTCCCCTCCCCCCCTCTCTCTCTCTCCCTCTTCCTCCCTCCACCCTCCACCATCCTCTCTCTCTCTCTCCACTTTGGGCCATTCCGTCTGCCTGGGCGCACGATTAATAAGCTGTCCGCCTCACGAAGTCTTCTTTCAGCGGCTCCGCGAAACGAGTTCCCGAGATCGGCGTAAAAAGAGCTACAAATTGTTCCACACGAATAAGTGGACTGCTACTGGTCTTGAACACCCACGGAGAGAGAGAGAGAGAGAGAGAGAGAGAGAGAGAGAGAGAGAGAGAGAGAGAAGGGGGAGGGGAAACAGAATTAACAAACAGCAACGTAACAGGCTTCACAGAGGAGGAAGAAAAGAAAAGAGATGAGACATGATTGAAACCGTTATCGAAATCACTGAAAACAAGAAAAAGCAAAAAAGAAATACAGAAGAAAGAGGAGGATTAAGAAGCAGAAGCAGCAGTAGAAGGAGGAGGAAAGAGATTTTAAGATCAGCAGAAGCATTAGAGTAGAAGAATAAGAACAAGAAGAACATGAACAAAAAAATGGATTCTAATAACAGCAGAAGAAGAAGAAGGGAGGAGGAAGTTAAGACCACCAGTATCAGCAGGAGCAGCAGAAGGAACAGGAGTATCAGCAGGAGGGAGAGAGGTTAGCAGCATCAACAGCAGCAGTGGCATTCCTTAATATCTACGCCAGAGTCCGAAAAATCGTCACTCTCACCGATCATTAGCGCAACACATTCCGCGCATTCACCCGACGCGCAGCCGCCGACGGAGCGGAACAGCGGACGGCGAGGCGAGACACTCCGACCGATGAGTCTCCTGATAACCGGACGCTGCACGCCGCCGCCCTCGCCCTATCGCCTGGCTACCGGAATCGGACATCTATCGCACTTATCCGAACCTTCAATCTACAAACGTTCCGGGAGGCGGTGGCTGAGTGGTCAGAGTGCGGGCGCGATATCCCGGTGGACCCAGGTTCAAGTCCAGCCCACCGCTACTACTTGACAGTTTTTAACCCCCTGAATGTGGATTTCCTACAAGAAGACATCACCAAGCTACAGGTGTGGAACAAAAAGTGGCTGCTCCAATTTAGTGAAGAAAAATGTGAGGTCATGCATCTTGGGAGGGGAAATCCAGCATACCAATACCACATGGGAAACACTCCACTACCCACCACTGAGGCACAGAAAGACCTGGGAGCATATGTTACTAGGCTACCAGTGAAGGCGAAATCCGTGCCAATCGCAGCGGACGGGTTAATCGTCGTCGAGTGGCTGAAGGCTATCCACATGCTGTCTCGATGACCGCCTTTCAGCCCGGACTCTCGCGAAACACTCTAAAGAGGACCATTGAACCTCTGTGGGGGGAGGGGGCGGCGGCAGCATGAGCCAAGCAGGATGGTGCCACTCCAAAACACTTGCCTGAGACACTAACGGGCTGATGCCGACCTACAGGCCCCATCATGAAAGCCTACCAGCGCTATAGATAAAACAAAAATATTCTTACAAAATTAGTTATCCGGACACACAAGACTCGATAACCGGACACCCTGCACGCCTCCTCCCTCGCACTATCGACTAACTACCGGACTCGGACAACTATATCAGTTATCCGGACACACTAGACACCTTCCTCTCTCATTCAGACGACACTACCGGATTCGGATATCCTTTTTTTTAACGTCTACGCCTATAGCGCCGGTAGACTTGCTTGAGGGGCCTGGATGGTATTCGGCCCCAGCCCATCATGGCGCAGGCAAGTGTTTATAGTGGCGCCATCTTCTCATCTACTTCATTACCCTGACAATAGTAACACCACCATCTCTCCTCCCATCAACTAACTACAGGCTTCAGACATAATCTCAGTGATCCGGACGTTACAGACACCACCATCTCTTATCCGGACTACTAACTACCGGATTCGTACATCTATCTCAGTTATCCGAACTTTCAATGTGGATACGTCGAAGCATAATCAAATGCATGGTCACCTGTTATAGTTTACCTTGTACGATGTATATCAATATCAAACTATGTATATTTATGGAGAGATGAGAAGTAATTGTGTATGTGTGTGCGTCGGGGGGAGGGGGAGTAGGTGCGTGTGCGTGTGCGTGTGTGTGTGTGTGTGTGTGTGTGTGTGTGTCGGGGTCTCTGTAACATCACCGTTCTTGACCTCTCTCTCTCTCTCTCTCCTCACTTTCTCTTTTTTTCCCTCCGTTGATAAGGATCGCTATGAGTCTCGTGTTTTTTCTCTTCCTCTTTGTCTTCCGCGCGCACGATCACAATAACTCATCCTTACAGACTAATGTGCGCGGCCTTGTTTTGCTTTCATAATCACAAGCACTTCGCCATGACTCAATACTCCACACGGCAGCTCAAATGTTAACCCGTCCGCTGCGATTGGCACGGATTTCGCCTTCACTGGTAGCCTGGTAGCATACAGTCCCAGGTCTTTCTCTGCCTCTGTGGTGGATAGTGGAGTGTTTCCCATGTGGTATTGGTGTGCTGGATATCCCCTCCCAAGTTGCAGGAGTCTACATTTTTCTTCATTGAATTCTAGCAGCCACTTCTTTGTTCCATTCCTGTAGCTTGGTGATGTCTGACTGTAGGAAATCCGCAGTCAAGGGGTTAAAGACGAAAGCGTTGACTGTATTTATAAACATCACTGTATTCATTTACGGCACAGGAGATAGACAACTTAACGCAAATATAAAACACAAAAACAACGAACAGGACCCCAAAAAAAGCCAAAAGAAAATTATTGAGAGAAGCTGTATTTTTAGATCTCACAAATTTACCTACAGTAGAGGTAAAGGTCATAAAACTACCCTTGGAAATGCCTACAGCCACTCCTACGAAAGCCCTGGCAAATGTGTGTGCATGGGCGCCGAAATTAATAAGCCCACATTGTCCACATTGTTTGTCTGTAAAAGTGGTTAAAATTACAAGCTCTTATTTTCTTTACCAAATAGGACAACACACACATCTTTATTTTTAGCTTATTTTAGATTTGTTGCTGACTTATTTTTCTTATTGGCGAAGGAAAATAGTGTTTGAGTATCTGTTTGTCTGTAAAAGTGGTTATAGATACTGGCTCTTATTTTCCTTAACGAACAGGAAAACACACCCATCTCGCTTTTTAACTTATTTTAAATTTATTGCTGACTTATTTTTTCTTATTGGTGAAGGAAAATAGTGTTTGAGTATCTGTTTGTCTGTAAAAGTGGTTATAATTAGCTTTTTTTTTCTTTTCTATCGAACAGGAAAACACACCCATCTCGCTTTTTAACTTGTTTTAATTTGTTGCTGACTTATTTTTTTTTTTTTTTCTATTGAAGAAAATATTTTAGCTTATTTTAGATTTGTTGCTGACTTATTTTTTCTTATTGGTGAAGGAAAATAGTGTTTGAGTATCTGTATGTCTGTAAAAGTGGTTATAATTAGTTTTTTTTTACCCCTATCGAACAGGAAAACACATCCATCTCGCTTTTTAGCTTATTTTAGATTTGCTGCTGACTTATTTTTTCTTATTGGTGAAGGAAAATAGTGTTTGAGTGTCTGTAAGGAAGTCAGAATTAATCCCTACCCACTATGGCTAATTCCCTTAAGCCCGTCTGTTCTAATTGGTAAAGGAAAATAATGTTTGAGTGTCTGTAAGGAGGTCAGAATTAATCCCTGTCCACTATGCCTAATGCCCCTGAAGCCCGTCTGTTACTATTTATCATCTCTCTTATTCACGCGTGTGTTTTCTCCTCGCGCTTTCTCTCGCTGCGTTTCACCAATTAGTGTGTCCACGCATCTCCCCTTCGCCTCTTCACACCTCGGCGGCGACAGGTGGCAGAGGGGTGAAAGGGTGACAAAGAACACTAGTTAAGGTGCGAAGGGCGGAGGCTGAGAGAAATATAAGAGAAACAGAGACAGAAAAAAGATACTGACAAGAGAGAAGATAGACTGGCAGAGGAGATAGACTGACAAAAAGAAGATAGACTGACCAAAAAGAAGATAGACTGACCAAAAAGAAGATAGACCGACCAAAAAGAAGATAGACCGACCAAAAAGAAGATAGACTGTCAAGATAGAAAAAAAATGACAGCAAAAATAGACTGACCAGAGAGAAGATAGACTGACACACACAAGATGATTAAATAAAGTAAATAAAAATAAAGAAATAGAAAATAAAATAATAAATAAAAGGGACAGGTAAGCACTATGGAACGACAGGTGTGCGACAGGTGTGGGACAAGGACATGGTGCGTGCGTGCGTGCGTGCGTGCGTGTTTACCTGCCGCTAGTGCTTTCTTTCTCCATTTCTTTGTATTCCTCTGTTCTCTTTTTTTTTCTTTCTCTTTGTTCTTTTTTTCTTTTTTCTCTCTCGTTTTCTTTTTCTCTTTTTTCCTTTCTCTTTTTTCGTTATTCTTTTTCCCCTCTCGTTTTCGTTTTCTCTTTTTTCCTTTCTCTTTGTTCGTTTTTTTTCTTTTTCTCTCGTTTTCTTTTGCATCTCCTTTCTCTCTTTAATTTCTTATATTCCTTCATTCTCACATTCTTCCCTTTTTCTTACCATCATCTTTCTTCCCTCACTCCCTCCCTTGTTTCCTCCCTCCCTCTCTCCCTCAGACCCTCTCCCTCTCCCTATTTTCCCTTTTTTTCCCTTATCTCTTCGTTTTCTTTTCCTCTTCCTCCTTTTTTTCCCTATTTTCCTTCATTCATGTGATCGGGTATTCACTTATCTCCCTTATTCCCCCTCTCTTTCATCTTCATATTTCTCCCTTTCCTCCCTTTCTCCCTTCCTCATCTCCTTCACTCTACCTTCCCCCTTCCCTCCTTCAGTCTTCCTACCTCCTTCTCTCCCTTCACTTCTCTCTCTTTACCTCCCTCTCTCTCCCTCCCTTCCTCCCTCAATCTCCTCGTTACCACTTCTTCACCCTCGTAAAACAGGGAATTATCACGGACCGACACGACTTTTATCACTTGCCTCTGACGTGACCGAGTACAATTTCCAACACGAGAACGAGAGAAGCAATGGAAAAAAAGCCTCCATTATCCAGCGCGCTTCGGCCCCGCCACGTGCATTTTCTTATCGTCGAACCCGTAAAAGTGACAAAACTCTGACTCTTAACAACATCGTGAAATCAAGGGGAATGTGTGTGTGAGGGAGGGAGGGTAATAAAAAGCGATGCGAGGGAGGGATAGCAGAGAATGAGGTGAAAGAAAGATATAAAAAAGGTGGAATTATTGTATTTGCCTCGATTCAAACGCGATTTGGTGAGTTTGCGTTGGGAAAGGAAGTATTACAATTTTCTTTTATTTTGTGAACTTGCTGACCGACATATGTATTTTCCTTCTTGTGTGTGTGTGTGTGTGTGTGTGTGTGTGTGTGTGTGTTACAAATGAATATATATAAGTAAAATTGTCGAGAATCGTATCTTTTGCGGACTTACTGACTGACACATTTTTTTTCTTCGTTTTTATGCGTGTGGAGAAAATGAATGTGTGTCAAAATTGTCGAGATGCAAGACGGAATTTTTTTTATGAAGTTACTGATTAGCGCGGCTTTTTCTTCTTCTTTTTATATATGTGAAGAAATATGTGTAAAAAAAATCGAGAAGCAGGACATTACTAATTTTTTTTCATGTTTGTAGAAAAAAAATATAAAACGTCTAGAAGATAAGTTTTTTTAATGAAGTTACTGCACGACATTTTTTTTTTTTTTTTTTTTGTGTGTGTGTGTGTGTGTGTAAGTAAAATTGAATGTAAAAATTAGATGAGTGAAAACATTTGAACTTAAGAGTATGAAATAGCGAAGTTGTAAACGAAGCCAAGACTTTTTTTATTGATTTTCTACTTACCATATTTTTTTCTTCCTCTCTTTTTGCGTGTAAGAAAAATCGTACGTAAAATCGGAGGAGTGGTAACCTTTTACATTGACGAGTGTGAAACGGAGCAAAAATTATGACGCAAGAATACTTTTTATGGCGCTTCTGTTTAAGACATTTTTTTTTTCTTGCTACTGAATTTATGCGTAAGAAATATCCAGCGTAAAAATCGGAGGAGTGGAAAACTATTATATTTACGAGTATGAAATGGAGCAAAAATTATGACGCAAGAATATTTTTAATGAAGCTTCTGTTTGAGACATTTTTTTCTTGCTACTGAATTTATGCGTAAGAAATATCAAGCGTAAAAATCGGAGGAGTGGAAAACTATTATATTTACGAGTATGAAATAGCGAGGTAATAAAAGGCAAGGCTATTATTCTTTGTGGCGACTTGTGGCAATTTTTCCTTATTTTTACTTTTTTATACGTAAGAAAAAAATCAGAATAAAACTCAAGAGCAAACAAATTATATTCACGAGTACAAAATAACGAAGAAACAAAAATGTATTATGAAGTTCCTATACATGACACTTCTATCTCCCATGTTTTTATATCTTTAGAAAAAATCAAGCACATAAAATTCGAAGCAGTGCAAGCCTATTATATTTACGAGTACGAAATAGCGAGGAAACAGAAATTTATTATGAAGTTCCTATACATGACACTTTTATCTCCCATGTTTTTTTTCTTATCTATAGGAAAAATCAAGCACATAAAATTCGAAGGAGTGCAAGCCTATTATATTTACGAGTAGAAAAAGCGAAGTAATAAAACCGGCAAGACTATTTTTTATTAAGGTAATGACTGACACGTTTTCCTTCTTCCGGTGGTGAGCGTGCGAGCAACGGTGCCAGATTATCGTACTCAGATCATCGTTTTTGCCGGTTTCTGACCCACAACACCAATAATTAACTATTTTAACGATAACTGTATAAAACCAGTTAAAGGGGTGGAGGAGACAGTTTGAGGGTTGTAAATCGGCAAATGTAAGACCCAGAGGAAGACCATCTGGCAACGTTGCGTGCGAGGAAAATTACTCGCAAGAATTCGGGGCGTGCAAACCCCTTAACTTTACGAGTGCGGAATAACGAAGTGCTAAACGAGGAACAGCGTTATTTATTGCGTTTTTCCTTCTCATTGTACGTCAGGAAAAGATTAAATGAGTGGAAATTTGTAGAGTAAAAGTATATATATGTACAAAACTCAACACCTCATCTCATATCCTTATTACTCTTTTTTTGTTCAGTTTTTATCTTCACTTAAAGGAAGTGCAATACAAACATACGAAGAGAATGATAATACAAAATTTAGAGACAAAACAGAGAAATCGTAAAGGAAACAAGGCTATTTTTTTCTCCTGAAGTTACTAACATAATTCTCTTTTTTTCTCTCTCTTTTTCCTCTTGTGTGTTTTTTCCAACTCCTTTCTTTTCATGCTTCAATCATCTTTTTTCAGGTAATTGCATCCTCCCTTGTTTATTTATCACTTCTATTCCTTATTTCTCACAGTTTTCCCTCTTTCTAACCCTTCCCTTCTTCCCTCACTCCCTTCCGTGTTCCCTCCCTCCCTCACTTCGTTATTTTGTAAGGCTATTTTTTCTCCTGAAGTTAATAACATATCTCGCACTTCTTTTACTGTCAGGAAAGTCCAAATAAACACCTTGACAAAAACGAACATTGGATAACATTACCAAATTTACAAGTACAAGACAGCGAAGACGTAAAGGAAGCAAGACACTCCCAAATAAACACCTTGACAGAAACGAACATTGGATAACATCACCAAATTTAAAAGTACAAGACAGCGAAGACGTAAAGGAAGCAAGACTCTCTCCTAAAGCTGTCGGCATACTTTTTACTTATTTTGTGTGTCAGGAGAGTCTAAAATAATCACGCGAATAGACACAAACACAGAATAACATTAACACCTTTAGTACATGACGGGGAAGTCGTAAAGGAAAGCAAGATTATCCCTCCTGAAGGTGCTGGCGGACCATTCTAGTTATTTTTTTTTTATATGAAAGAAAAGTAACACAAGTGAATTTAAACAAAGAATAACATTACCAAATTTACAAGTACAAGACAGCCAAGTCGTAAATGAATCAAGACTCTCCTGAACCTGTTTAAATACCTTTTACATAATTCGTATGTCAGGATCGTTTAACACAATCACGCGGATAAACACAAACATCCAAAGCGTTTCAAAATATACACGTACAAAACAGCAAAGTCGTAAACGAATCAGGACTCCCCTACTGAAGCTACTGACATACCCTTTGCTTCTGTATATTTAAGTCTCAAAGAATCACGCGAATAGACAGAAACACAGACTAAAATTACCGGATACAAATGAGGAAAGTCGTAAAGGAACCATGTCTCCCCTGAACCGGCTGACATATCCTTTGCCTCTTCATATGTAAGTCAGAATCACGCGAAGAGACACGAACATAAAATAACATTACCAGATACAAATACCCTTCACTCTCAAATACCCTTCACTCTCAAATACCCTTCACTCTCAAATACCCTTCACTCTCAAATACCCTTCACTCTCAAATACCCTTCACTCTCAAATACCCTTCACTCTCAAATACCCTTCACTCTCAAATACCCTTCACTCTCAAATACCCTTTACTCTAAAATACCCTTCACTCTCAAATACCCTTTACTCTAAAATACCCTTCACTCTCAAATACCCTTCACTCTCTTATCGTGCAAGGCGAGTCTCAAAATACCCTTCACTCTCAAATACAAATGCAATACCCTTCACTCTCAAATACAAATGCAATACCCTTCACTCTCAAATACAAATGCAATACCCTTCACTCTCAAATACAAATGCAAGGCGAGTCTAAGGCAAAATACCCTTCACTCTCAAATACCCTTCACTCGCTTCTCGTGCAAGGCGAGATTAAGGCAAACACACGAGGGAAATAACGCCACTAAGCTAATGAGAACAAAATACCGAGCTCGTAAAAAGTCTATTCGGGGGGACTTATTTCCTAATGAGATTCTATTCTTTACCGGAACTAAACTTTTTTATTGCAGCCATTAAAACAATCTACACACCAAATCAGTGCTGAATTGACGCGTAAGGAGAAGCAGAAAAGAAGAGGAAGATGAAGATGAAGAAGACGAGAAGAAAATATGAACAAGAAGAACAAGAAGAAAGAAGTAAACACAACAAATTAGTACAGAACTGACAAGTAAGGAGAAGCAGAAGAGGAAGAAGATGATGAAGAAGAACAAGAAGAAAATTAAGAAGAACAAGAACAAGAACAAGAACAAGAACAAGAACAAGAAGAAAATTAAGAAGAAGAAGAAGAAGAAAGCCTTCGATATACAGTTCCCAGGTAGCAACGAATAACTAACTTCAAGCAGAAAAAAAAAAAGTTGGAAAAATTCATAGTAAGTAAGTAAGGTACGAGTGATTCATTTCTTTAGTCGTTTCTTCAAGTCGTTTGGTTTGTATATAACTTTCGTTTTACATAGGAATAAAAAGATATGCCAGGCAGTAACTTCATTGAAAAATCGGTACCTACTGAATTTACGAAAACGCGAGGGTGGGGCGATATGAGTCACTTATTTCTTTGGTTGTTTATTCAGGTCGTTGGGTTTGGATGTAACTTTCCCTTTACACAAGAATAAATAAAAATGTCAAGCAGTAACTTCACTAAAAAACACGGTGCTGAATTTACGAGAACGCGATTTTTTTCTGTTTCCTTAGGTGTGTTTTTTTGGATGTAACTTTCCCTCTGCACAAGAATAAAAAAAAATGTCAAGCAGTAACTTCATTAAAAAACACGGTGCTGAATTTACGAGAACGCGATTTTTTTCTGTTTCCTTAGGTGGGTTTTTTTGGATGTAACTTTCCCTTTACACAAGAATAAAAAAAAATGTCAAGCAGTAACTTCATTAAAAAAACACGGTGTTGATTTTACGAGAACGCGATTTTTTTTCTGTTTCCTTAGGGTTTTTTTTTTTTGGATGTAACTTTCCCTTTACACAAGAATATAAAAAAATGTCAAGCAGTAACTTCACTAAAAAACACGGTGCTGAATTTACGAGAACGCGATTTTTTTCTGTTTCCTTAGGTGGTTTTTTTTGGATGTAACTTTCCCTTTACACAAGAATAAAAAAGATGTGTCAAGCAGTAACTTCACTAATAATAACATCCTCTTTCTCGATTTTTTTTATATTTATTCGTGAGGTTGAGGCGGACAGGGGGCCTCCTCACACCTTTGCCTCGAGCTGTTAGCGGGCAGTCAGCGACACAGTTAAACATTTATATTCTACAGCAAACCACCTATATTTTTTTACAGTAACCCAATTTTATTTACTCTTTCTACTCTTACATCGACCCATTTTATATACCTAGCCATCCTATTTCTTACAACAACCCAGTTTTTTTTACTTTCATATTTCTTACAGCGACCTGGTTGTCATGAGAACTACCCTCATGAACTATTTTAAAGAGATTCGAAAGTCCTATAACCTGCGCGTCCTCTGCCGACTAATATTCACTTCCCTATTTGTAACGAAGTCAAAACACACAAAATAAACAGTCGTGGGGTTATGAGTAAAGTGGAAACCCAGCGAGTAAAATGTCTTGTGGTTATTTGTGACGAAGAGGAGTCCCAGCGAGTAACTATCGTGGGACGTCAAGAGCGCATCACATCCTAGGGAGCACAAAGGAGAGGGAGCATAAATAATAACCCAAACAAGTCTCCGGCCGGCGCGGGTGACTGACTGGCATTCCGTTCCGAGAGGGTTGTGGCGGAAGCATTTCAGGTTCTCAATTCCACATAAATCAAGTTCTCGCCCGGTATTTTCCCCTCCCATCCTATATTCTCTCTCTCTCTCTCTCTCTCTCTCTCTCTCTCTCTCTCTCTCTCTCTCTCTCTCTCTCTCTCTCTCTGTCATATATATCAGTTTGTATCATTATTATTTGTGGTCAATGAAGAATTATCTATCTATCTATCAGTGTGTGTGTGTGTGTGTGTGTGTGTGTGTGGAAAGTTGGCCATACGCAAAACACATAGACACACACACACACACACACACACACACACACACACACACACACACACACACACACACAATCAAAAACCTGGAAAACGCACTGAGAAACCTTTGCCCAACAATGAACTAGTAATAGTTGATGCTGATGCTGATGATAGTTAAGATCCTGTATACCTAGGGACGAGAGACTGAACGTGTGTACAGGGAGGAATCTTTTCATCTCGCTGGCATGATGGGGCGGTATTAGGGGCGGTGTTGTTAGTGCCCGCCGCGCCCCACCTCACAGCCCCGGGCCCTTGCGCTGACCGACCGGCGGGCAGGGCGTTATTACCCGTGGCCGCGTCTGTTGGTTTGCCATTACGGAGGCGATTACCGTGATGTCCCCGAGAAGTGGCCGTTTAATTAAAGTATACCTGTGTGTGTGTGTGTGTGTGTGTGTGTGTGTGTGTGTGTGTGTGTTAGTAGTAGTAGTAGTAGTAGTAGTAGTAGCAGTAGTAGTAGTAGTAGTAGTAGTAGTAGTAGTAGTAGTAGTAGTAGATGTGGCAATAGTTATGGTGCGGTGGTGGTAAAAGTCACAAAATAAAGCTTGTCTCCACGTTCGAGTCCCGCTAAAGAATAACCGTAATTTTTCCATCGTCATCAGCTTGCCGAGTACCACCACCATCACCACCACACCGAGCATAAATAACAGGTAATGCAAGTAATGTCAGGTGTGTGTACGTGAAGTTAATGAAAGTTTCCACCTCTCCGCCCCACACCTGTCCCCCAACATGCCCCCTCGACTCCCCCCTCGTCAGGCACATGCTCTACTAATGTCACGCCTTAAAAACATATCCTACACACGAAGGTTTTCCCGACACACTGCGTTGCTGCTCTCTCTCCCTTCATGCCCTCCTTTGTTTGTATTTCCCCTTGCCTGCGACTTAAACACTTTCGGGGAGGGTGTATTAACCCGTCCGCTGCAATTGGCACGGATTCGGCTTTTACTGGTAGCCTGGTAACATATAGTACCAGGTCCTTCTCTGCCTCTGTGGTGGATAGTGGAGTGTTTCTCATGTGGTATTGGTGTGCTGGATATCCTCTCCCATGGTGCAGGACTTTACATTTTTCCTCATTGAATTGTAGCAGCCAATTTTTGTTCCATTCCTGTAGCTTGGTGAGGTCTTCTTGTAGGAAATCCGCAATCAAGGGGTTAAGACACTTTTGCATCCGATTTTGACCCCCCTCTCGGCTACTCTATC
>NC_066575.1:7132959-7150459 GCF_024679095.1 Eriocheir sinensis | reverse complement strand
CCTATTCTTTCTTCTTTTTATATCATTTTCCTCTTTTATTCTGTTTTCTGAGGTCATGTACACCACCCTCACTCTCTCTCTCTCTTCCTATTTTTATCCCATTCTCTCATCTCCGTTTTCTCTTTCAAGTCTTTTTATTTTTTTATTTTTCTAAGGTAATTCAGTTTCCACGGTCTCGACTTTCACTTTCCCTCGTTCTTCATTTACTTTTGTTTTCTTTTTCTTTCAAGTTTGTCTTATTTACGTGAATGTATGGCAGGAGAAAGTGGACAGGTAACAAGGTAACTCTCTCTCTCTCTCTCTCTTCGTCTCTCTTCATCCCTTTTTCATCCCTCTTCCTATCCTTCTTTCTCTCCCCCTCTCTCCCTTTCCTTCTTTTCTTTTCTCTTCCTTTCCTTTCCCTTTCCTTTCCTTTCCTTTCCTTCCCTTCCCTTCCCTTCCCTTCCTTTCCTCTCCTTTCCTTTCCTTTCCCTTCCCTCCCTTTCATTTCTTTCTTTCCTTTCCTTTCTTTCTCTAATCTAATCGGTCTCTAATAATATTTCACTCTCTCTCTCTCACATTGTACCCCTTTCCCTCTTTCCCCCCTTTCCCCAGTCTCCCCTCCCTCCCCCTTCAGTAATGGGTAATTTTCCGTTTAGCGTCAGGAGCCATTCGTCTTCCCCATTATCCTCGTCCAGTGCAATCCTTCTTCTGTGACTCTAATGCCCCGGAAGTATGTCATCTCTTTCACACTTCTCAGATTCGAAGTGTCGGACCTCCATTCACATTAACATTCTCCCTCTCGCCCCCACAATGCACTTCACTTCCTTCCTCGGACGCTTTTTGCTTAGGTTGGTTTGGTGGTGTTTTTTTATTGTTTTGCCTCAAGTTTTTTCGCTCCATCATCCTTCGTGTTTCCTTTCGACCGTTTCCTTTCTTGTAATTATAGTTTCTTGTCTTCTTTTTTCTGGGTTTTCTTTTTTTTCTCCCGTTTTTGTCTGGTCGCCTCCTGTCTTCGCTCGTTCCCTCTTCCTTCTTCTTCGAGTTCCTTTCTACCGTTTTCTTTGTTCCAATTATTTTGTTTCTTGGCCCCCTCCTCTGTGTCTCTCTTTCCTCTCTTTCTCCCTCACTTACCCCTATCCTTCTCTCCTTCACTCCTCTCCGTCACTCCTTCCCTTCATCCCATCTCCTACCTTCTTCTGTCCCCTCATCTTACATATACCATCTTTTCCCCTTCTATCTTCCCTCTCCCTCTACTCCTCCCTTCCTTTTTAACCCCTTACCTTCTTCCCCTTTCTGTAATAACGCCCCCTTCCCCTTCTCTCCTCCCAAACCCTCCCTTTCTCCCTCTCTTCCTTCCTCCTTCCGCACTTATACTATTCCTGGATCCCTCCCTCCCTTCCTTCCTTACCTTCCCCTCCCTCTAATACTGTCCCTGCATCTCTCCCTCCCTCTCTCCCTGCACCCCCCTATCCCCCCCCCCCCCATCACCAGTAACTTAACTTTCCCATGACCACTGTGGACTACTCGGTATTTGATTTATTCTCCAATCTGATCTCCAACAATCTATCAGCCTCCCATTTTTTTTTTATCGTCCCCGGCATCTCGCATCTGATAGTGCCGATACATCAGGCCCCACCTCGCCCCGACCCGTCTCCCCTCGCCCCGCCCCGCTTCGCCTCGCCGCCACCGCTCATTAAAAAGTCGTGCGGTAGTGTGCGGTATGTGTGACTTCCAGCGACTCGACTGTAATACTTTGGTCCCCCCTCCCTCGTCCTCCCTCCCTGGTATCCCCGCTCCTACACACACACACACACACACACACACACACACACAGTCGTACTTCATCTGTTGTTTATCTGTTCTTTTATACTCATTCCCAACGCACTCTCAATACACATAATATTTTCTTCCTGTGACCCGACTGTAATACTTTTGTGCCCCCTCCCTCCCTCTTTCTCCCTCCCAGCTGTTCCCTCTCCTACGTACTTAATCTGTTGTTCCTCAGTCCGTTTTCTATTAGTTCTCCTTGCTCTCTGTTTCTTCTCTTTGTCCCTGTGCTCTGTTTCTTCCTTTGTTTGATATACGTCATACTTTTGTTCCTTACGTCCCAGGTGTTCACTCTCCTATATGCGTACTTAATCTGTTGTTTATGTCCTATCTATATTAGTTGTCCCTGCGCTCTCTAGGTTCAAATTATATCTATCTATCTGTTCATTCTTTAACTCGCCATACTTAACACCTTCGTCCTCTCCGTTCTTGTCTATATACATGTTTACTGTTCCTCACTTCCTATACGTACTTAATCTGTTGTTTCTGTTCCTTATATGTTAATTGTCCCTATTCTCTCTAGGTTCAAATTATATCTATCTATCTGTTCCTTCTTTCATTCGCCATACCTAACACCTTCGTCCTCTCCGTTCTTGTCTATATGCGTGCTTAATCTGTTGTTTATGTCCTATCTATATTAGTTGTCCCTACGCCCTCTAGGTTCAAATTATATCTATCTATCTGTTCCTTCTTTAACTCGCCATACGTTATACCTTCGTCCTCTCCGTTCTTGTCTATATACATGTTTACTGTTCCTCACTTCCAATACGTACTTAATCTGTTGCTTCTGTTCCTTCTATATTAATTGTCCCTATTCTCTCTAGGTTCAAATTATATCTATCTATCTGTTCCTTCTTTCATTCGCCATACGTTATACCTTCGTCCTCTCCCTCCCAGCCTCCCCGTTCTTGCCTACAAACGTATAGCTATTGTTCCTCCCTTCCTTCATACTTGACGCCTCACCGCCCTCTCAAGCCTCACCTGCTCCTAATCCATGTAATATCAAGGTGCAAGTAACCAGGTCAGCAGACAAGTAAGCAACCAAGCAACCAAACGACCAACGAGAGACAAACAAACATGCATGTCAAATATTGAGTATCGGGCTTTTTTTTACATTTGTTACCTTTTTTTATGCCCTTGAACTGACTCCTCTGCTGTAAAAAAAAGAAAAGAAAAAAAGAAACTATACTGGCAACCTTGAGCTAGGCGTAAGGACACACACACACACACACACACACACACACACACACACACACACACACACACACACACACACACACACACACACACACGAATATTACACAAAGAGAAAAGGAATATAAATATGCAAAACGAGTAATAGTGATAGGTTGAGATAAGACAAAGGGAAGAGGAGGAGAAGAGTGGAGCGAAAGGTGGAATTAGCGAATATTAGCGTCAGGAGGAAGAGAGATGGATGGAAGGAAGAGAGGAAGAAAGAGGAAAAGGAAGACAAAATAAAAATAACTATAATTTCAATAAACAGAGGATTCTTATGAACGGATGTGAACAGAAGTCGACAACATTTCAGAAGGCGGAAAAATGCAAGAAAACAAACGTTGAAGGAAAACAAGAAGAGAGCAAGAAAACAAACATTGAAGGAAAATAAGGAGAGAAAACAAGGAGAGAAAACAAGGAGAGAAAACAAGAAAAGAAAACAAGGAGAGAAAACAAGGAGAGAAAACAAAAAGAGAGAAATCAAGGAGAGAAAAAAAGGAGAAATCAAGGAGAGAAAACAAACATTGAAGAGAGAAAACAAACACTGAAGGAAAACAAGAAAAAAGCAACATAGGAAAGCGAGAGATGGAGGAATGACAAAAAGGGACGATTATGAAGGCGAGGAAAAGAAAAAGTGAAAAAAAAAACATTAAACAAAACTTAAAGAAAACGAGGAAAGAAAAGCACAGGAAGAAGGAAGGATGGAGGAGTGATAAGAGGGATGATTAAGAAGACGAAGAGGAAGAGGAAAAGTGCGATAAATTACGTAGAAATTCAAGAAAGAAGAAGAGAAGAGAAAATATACAAAATATGACATGGAAATTAGGATGGAGGAGGAACAGGGCGATAAGGAGGAAACATGGAAACATGGAAACATGGACTAGCAGGCAGCAGAAAGCCTGTTGGCTCATTACTAGGCTGCCTGCGTTCAGTGATTTAATCAATCCGTTTGCCATAGGAGTGGCTTGCAGGGAAGGATTAAAGCACTTGTGTACCTACTCTTGGGAACGTTCAGTTCACACCCGTTGCAGCAAAGTGGCGATCAATGCGTTTCTTGAAGGAGTTGATGGTCTCTGCGCTAACCACTTCTGCAGGAAGGCTGTTCCAGTGGCGAACAACTCTATTTGAGAAATAACTCCTGCCGATGTCGGTATTGCATCGCTTTGCTTGAATTGTTTTTCCGTTGTTTCTTGTTCTCAGGTTAGTTTGTAGCGTGAAGAGTTTGGAGTGATCAACGTTGCTGAGCTTGTTCAGGTACTTAAAGACTTGTATCATGTCTCCCCGCAGTCGTCTCTTTTCCATCGTGAAGAGGTTGAGTCGCTCGAGTCGTTCTTCATAGGGTTTCGTCCTCAGTGATGGTATCATCTTCGTGGCGCGGCGCTGTACTCTCTCAAGTAATTCAATGTCTTTCCTGTAATTAGGAGACCAGAATTGCACGGCGTATTCCAGGTGGGGCCTTACCAGCGAATTATACAAGGATAACATAACTCCCGGCGTCTTGTATTCGAAGTTCCTCGATATGAACCCAAGCATTGTATTGGCTTTCTTACAGGCGGACTTGCAGTGTTTTGTTTGTTTCAAGTCACTGCTGATGGTGACCCCGAGGTCTCTTTCCTCTTGCACAACATGTAGTGGTTCGCCACCCATGAGGTATATGTGGTTGCTGTTTCTGGATCCGATATGCATTACTTTACATTTGGTAGTGTTGAAGGACATCTGCCATTTTTCCGACCACCGAGTGATCAGGTCCAGGTCTCTCTGGATAATTTCGCAGTCTGCCGTTGTGAGGGCCTTCCCACCCACCTTTGTGTCGTCGGCAAATTTTGAAAGATTGGATTTTAATCCTAGTTCTAGGTCGTTGATATATATGATGAAAAGTATGGGTCCCAGCACTGACCCCTGTGGCACTCCACTTGTGACCGGGAACCACTCGGAGGCCTGTCCGTTGAGTACAACTCGTTGTTTTCTTTCAGTGAGCCAGTCTTTGATCCACGCTGTCAGATCGTCGCCTAATCCCGCCGACTTAAGTTTCTTGAGGAGTCTTTCATGTGGCACTTTGTCAAAGGCTTTCTGAAAGTCTAGATATATAACATCACTGGGGATATGAGGAGAAGGAGGAAGAGGAGAACGACGAAGATGAGGAAGAGGACGAAAAAGAGGAGAAAAAAGAGCGATAGGAGGAGAAAGCGAGAAGGATGATGATAAGGAGTACAAAGAGGAGTAAAAAGAGAGGAGTGAGAAGAGTGAGAAAGAGGAGGAGGTGGAAGGGGAGAAGAATGAGAAGCATATTTAACAGTAAGAGTAGGAGAGGGAAAAGGAAGATGGAGAGAAGAAGAAAGAGTATATGATATTCAAACAAGGAAGAGGAAACGGAGGAGGAGGAGGTCGGTAAAAGGAGAGATTAAACAAGAGTACAAGAGGATGAGAGAATTAAAAGAAGTAAAAAAGCAATAGGTGGAGGATAAGTAAGGTCAAAAGAAGGAAAATTAACACAAGGAAAGATACAGAACAGGAAGACGCAGAGAAGGAAGAGAAATACAGGAGATAGGAGAGAGGAAGAAGAAGGAAGAGCAGGAGGAAGGGGAGCGACATATTAACATAGTCACGTGAAGGATGCGGAGAGCGGAGTCCTTGGGGCAGCCTGGGTCCTGCCGGGCGTGCCAACCACTGCCCAGATGCCGAGATAAGACGCGCCGAGATAACAGACTGTGCTTCCATGATTAAAGGGAGATGACTTTGATATCATGGCGGGGAGGAGGAGGAGGAGGAGGAGGAGGAAGGGAAGTAATTGTGTTGGGGTAGGGCACAAGAAGACAAGGGAGGTAGAAAGGTTGGTTATGTATGAGGTGAGGAGGAGGAGGAGGAGGAGGAGGAGGAAGGAGTTTAAAGTGGAGTCTAATAACACAAAGGAGGAAGAGATTGTTGATGACCCGTAACAGGAGGAAAAAAAAGACGAAAACTGACCAGCAAAAATAAGACACATTGAAAATAAACAAGAAAATAACAAATAAGAAAGAAAAGTGGAAATGGAAGAAAAGAAAGGAGCTACATAAAAAAAAGACACCAGAGAACTAGTAAAAAAAAAACAAGAACTAAAAGGAAGGAAATAATGAGACCAGAAAAGAGGAAAGGGAGCGGAAGAAGAAGAGGAAGGAAATATACAAGAAATGAACACTCGGACAAAAAATAAACACGTACAAGAACATGAAAGAAGATAAGAATGAAAAAGCAGAAAGATAAGGAAGAGGAGAATGAGAAAATGAAGAAGATATGCAAGAAAGGGAGACTCGGAGAAAAATAAACACGAACAAGAACAAGAAATGGATAAGAATGAAGAACAGAAAGATAAGGAAGAGGAGAATGAGAAGATAATGGAGATATGCAAGAAAGGGAGACTTGGACAAAAAAAAATAACACGTACAAGAACAAAAAATAGGATAAGAATTAAAAACAGAAAGATAAGGAAAAGGAGAATGAGAAAATGAAGGAGAAAACAAGGAGAGAAAACAGAAGAGAGAAAACAAACATTGAAGAGAAAACAAACACTGAAGGAAAAACAAAAAAAGAGCAACACAGGAAAACGAAGACTCGGACAAAAATAAACTCGTACAAGAACAAGAAATGGATAAGAATGAAGAACAGAAAGATAAGGAAAAGGAAAATAAAAAAATGAAGGAGACAAGTAAAAAGAAATGACTGAAACAAAACAGAACACGTAAGAAAGATGATTAGAATGAATAACAGAAAGATAAGGAAGAGGAGAATAAGAAAATGAAGGAAACATGTAAAAAGAAAGGACTTAAAGAAAACAGAACACGTAAGAAACAGGATAAAAATGAAAACACAAACACTAGACGTCCAAAGCAGACAACACACACTAAACACACAGACACACAACAACACAACCACAACTAGACAACACAAGAACAAGGACACGCCGCAACAAGAGAGGAAAAGACAGAGAAGGCGAGAAGAGAAGAACGGAACACCAGCGATAAGAGATCACCTCCCAGGGCATGCCGGGGAGATGTTGTCGGCGGCCCCACAAGATTAGCCTGACGGGAGGGACGCCGCCGAGGGAAACGACCACTCAGGAGGCGACGGGCGGAGGCGACGAGGGAGGCGCTGGAGGTGCTGTCCCTTATCTACAACGGGGACACTTCAGGAGCGATTACGTGGCGGTGAAAGACAAGTGAAGAGGAGGAGGAGGAGGAGATGGAGAAGATGGAGGTGCAGTTATAAGAGAAAAAAAAAGGAAAACAGGAAAAGGAAAAGAGTTATGTGACTGTGGAGGAAGGTGGAGGAGGAGGAGGAAAAGGTTGAAGAGGAGGAAGAGTGAGCGTTGCTAGTATGGGGCTGTGGAGGAGGAGGAGGAGAAGGAAGAAGAGGAGGAGGAGTATGAGGAGAGGGAAGAGGAAGAGAAGGCGTTCCAAGTGTTATCTAATATCTTACAACACAAAGACATCAGAACCGATTATGTGTGTGTGTGAGTGTGAGGAAGGTGTGGGAGAGGAGGAAGAGGGGGAGGAGGAGGAAGAGGAAGAGGAGGAGGAGGACTCTTATCTATTATCTACAACACGGGGACATCAGGACCGATTACGTGTTTGCAGCAGAGGATGTGACAAGGCCAGGAGGAGGAGGAGGAGGAGGAGGAAGGGAAGAACAATGAGGAGGAGGAGGAGGAGAAGGAGAAGGAAGGGAAGAACAATGAGGAGGAGGAGGAGGAGAAGGAGAAGGAAGGGAAGAACAAGGAGGAGGAGGAGGAGAAGAAGGAGAAGGAAGGGAAGAACAAGGAGGAGGAGGAGGAGGAGAAGAAGAAGAAAGGGAAGAACAAGGAGGAGGAGGAGGAGGAGGAGGAGGAGGAGGAGGAGGAAGCGAAGAACAAGGAGGAGGAGGAGGACGAGAAGGAGAGAGGTAGAGTTGGCAATAGAAAGTTCATTGGCATAATTATAACGAGGTTGCTTAAACTTATACGCCTCAAGGTAACAAATGGTATATATATTCCTGTATAACTAAGCAAGAGATTGTTACGTAAGTCGGCCTCGTTGCGTCCAAAAACTATACGCAAGCATCCCCTAAGCACTGTTGGTTGGCCCGGCTCACTGGTACAGCGGGCGAATAAATTTACAATGGTGCCGATATTGCCTCTCTGATATGTTTATGCTGGTCTTTGTACTTTTATTTCTCTTGATCGTTTTGACACTTAAGACTCGTCACATTCAACTAATTAACTAACTAACTAACTAATTCAAAGCCACAATATACTCAAAGCTGATGCTGGAGGTCTTCGAAAACAGGATAACATTCACAAAGTCTATAGGCCTCGAAACAACAGAGGCCTAAAGATCTCGTGAGCACTACTTCCGCGCGCTAATAACCTGGAGGAGGAGGAGCAGGAGGAAGAGGAGGAGGAGGGGGAGGAGGAAGAGGAGGAGGAGAGACATAATCAGGGCGCCTAGAGCATAATTGTTTGTCCGGGTCCGG
Source organism: Eriocheir sinensis (assembly GCF_024679095.1). Classification (NCBI taxonomy): domain Eukaryota; kingdom Metazoa; phylum Arthropoda; class Malacostraca; order Decapoda; family Varunidae; genus Eriocheir; species Eriocheir sinensis. Next base: position 7,141,930 of record NC_066575.1, on the reverse strand, counting down.
GGAAGGATGATGAAGAGGAGGAAGAGGGGAAGGGGAGTGGGAAGAAGAGGAGGAGGAAGAGGAGGAGGAAGATGAGAAAAAGGATGTGAAAGAGAATGAGGATGGAATAGAGGAAGATAACGTGATGAAGCTTGTTATGTTATGTTATGTTCTTATGTTATGTTATTGCCATGCCGGGGTGGAGAGCGGCGCCCCCCCACCCCCCCTAACCACTACCCCTACCTTCCCCCCCCCTACACACACCTGCCGCACCACCAGCAGGGAATAACAAGGAGAACACCACCACCACCACCACCACCACCACCACGCGCCGCCCCTCCAACCCTGCTTATACTGTAAATACTGAATACAACTTGGTGGGGGTGAGATGAGGGGTGGAGGTGCTGGTAGTGGTGATGGTAGGGGTGAGGTGGGGGTGAGAGTGCAGGTGGGGGTGAGTGGGGGTGAGGGTGTTTAGTGGTGGTGGTGGGGGTGATTGGCGGTGGTGGTGGTGGTGGTGGTGGTGGCGGCAGCGGGCGGGTCCCATCCCCCCCGGCGCCTCCCCCGTCCACAAGATGTACGGCCCACTAATGACCCTAAATTATCAACTTATGTGTCAACACACCTCACTCTGTAACCCGGGTGCCCCAGAGATCGGGCCCCGGGCGACCCCTCCTCCCGGTCCTCCCGCCGCGGCCAGACCAAACCCCCCGCCCCAAGCCGCCCCAAGCCCCGCCCCCCGCCTACACGATCTATGCATTCAGAGGCACTGCCCGCTACACCAATCCGCCTCGTAAACATCGATAAGGTGGCGCGCGTCGGGGCAGGCGGTGCGAGTGTGCGCGGCGGTAGTTCTCGCGCGGGGATTCGAACGCGGGTGCAGTTGGCAGTTTGCATAATAATGGGGAGGGTAATGGCTTGGCTGATCATTTGAATTTTATTACCTTCCAAACCACCACGTTCCCCGCTGCCAGTTTAATAAAGTTCTGAGTAATGACAGTCCGGGATGGTATTAGGACTTACTTAAAATACATATATTCGCGGCGCCCATTGTCCGCCGAGTGTCGCTACAGAACGCCGAGCTGCCTCCACATAAAGCGGCTCCGGGCGAGAGGGGCCATGGCGGCGTCTTCCTCCTCCTCCTCCTCCTCCTCCTCTTCTTCTTCTTCTTCCTACTACAACTCCTCATCAACCTCTCCTCCTCCTCCTCCTCCTCCTCCTCCTCCTCCTCTTCTTCTTCTTCTTCCTACTACAACTCCTCATCTGTAAACCTCATCTTTAACTCTTCACCTCCGTTTCTGTATCTCTTTTTATTCTACACTCTTTTCTTTCTTACCTCCTCCTCCTCCTCCTTCTCCTCTTCTTCCTCTTCTTCCTCCTCCACCTACTCCTCTGTAAACCTTATCTTTAACTCTTCACCTCCGTTTCTGTATTTTTTTTTCCTGTATCTCTTTTTATTCTACACTCTTTTTTTTCTCACCCCCTCCTCCTCGTCCTCTTCCTCCTCTTCCTCCTCCACCTCCTCGTCTGTAAACCTCATCTTTAACTCTTCACCTCCGTTTCTGTATCTCTTTTTATTTTACATTCTTTTTTTTTTCTTACCTCCTCCTCCTCCTCTTCTTCCTCTTCCTCCTTCTTCTTAAACCTCATCTCCATCTCCTCACCTCCATTCCTGTTCATCTTATTCATTCTCCTTCGTCTCTTCTTCTGTTACTCATCTGCTCTCTTTTTTTTCTTTAACTTCTTCCTCCTCCTCCTTCTCCTTCTTCTTTAAACTTTATCTCCATGTTTTCTCTACCAATTCTATTTTTTTCTTCTATTCATTATCTTTCACCTCTTCTCCATTATCATCACATCATTTCTCTTCTTACCTCCCTCCTCCTCCTCCTCCTCCTCCCCCTCCTCCAGTAGGTCAGGTGAGGCAGGTGGATTTATTCGCATTTCCTCTACAATGTAATTAAATCATTGTTACACTAATTACGACAAACACCACCGTCTCTCTCTCTCTCCACGAACCCAACATTTACATACACTTTACTTTAAACGGACCTAAACACACGTTCTCCTTCCTAAGTTATCACCACCAACACCTCCACCTCCACCACCATCACCGCACTCAACCAGTCGCCACAACCGCGTACACTCATGACCTCAAAATTTACACAAAGAACAGAAGAGAGTGTATCACAGAAGAATCATCATCATCATCATCACCACCACCACCATCAGATTCACTACCACCATCACCACCACCAAAAAATTACCAAAACCAGTCTCTCAAATCAGCAGAAACCCCTCCTACCTATCCACCACAACCATAAACATAAAAAAACATCACCTTCACCACCACCACCACCGACAGTCACCTTCACTACCACCACCACCAACACCACCACCAACACCACCACCACTACCACCATGAACAGTTAAGTACAAAGACAACCACCACCCTCATCACCACCACTATTATAGTAAAAAAAAATACCGCCATCATAATCACCACTACCACCTCCCCCACCATAGCCACAACCATCCACCACCATCACCATAACCACTACCACCACCACAACCACAATCACCACTAACAAAAAGACAAGTAGCGGGCTTTTTTCATCTGTTATTTCCATTTCCCTTGAGATGAATCTTACTCTATATGTACAAATAAAAAATCTCCACCAAGTTCCTTATCAACAACACCCCCACAATCACTACATCTCCCACCCACCATCACACCACACTACTACCACCACCACCACCACCACCGTACCCTGCGCTGCGCCAATAAGAGATTCCCTGTGGGCCGAGCCAGATTCCGGATTCCAGCGGTGCGCGGAACTCAAATAAATCCGACTGCCTAGCGCATGGGCCAGACCGATGGCAGGCGCGGCGTCAGCTGGGTGGGTGCGGGGGCGGGGAAGGAGGAGGCGGGGAGGAGGAGATTCTGGGGTTGGTGGTGATCAGAGCTGTGTAAATTGAGTTGGTTTAGAACGGGGAGGAGAAGGTAGGAAGGAAAGAAGAGGAAAAGGGGAAGGAAAAAGAGGAGAAGGAGGAGGAAGAGGAGAGGCTGGTGTTGTCGGTAGTGTTCAAAGCAGTGAAAATAGAAGGAAATTGAGTTGGCTTAGGACGGGGAGAAGGAAGGAAGGAAAGACAGAGGAAAAGGGGAACAAAAAAGAGAAGAAGGAGGAAGAAAAGAGGCTGGTGTTGTTGGTAGTGTTCAAAGCAGTGTAAATAGAAGGAAATTAAGTTGATTTAGCAGAGGGAGGATATGGAAAGAAAGAAAGAAGAGGAAAAGGGGAACAAAAAAGAGGAGGAAGAGGAGGAAGAGAAGAGGCTGGTGTTGCTGGTAATGTTCAAAGCAGAAGGTAAGGTAAGGTAGGGTAGGGTAAAGACAGTAAGGTAAGGTAAGGTTAGAGAAGGTGAAGTGAGGTGAGGTTAGGTTAGGTAAAGTAAGGTAAGGTAAGGTAAGGTAAGGTTAGATTAGATAAGGTAAGGTAAGGTAAGGTCGGGTAAGGTACAGTAACGTAAGGTAAGGTCGGGTAAGGTACAGTAAGGTAAGGTAAGGTAAGGTAAGGTAAGGTAAGGTAAGGTAAGGTAAAGTAAGGTAAGGTCGGGTAAGGTACAGTAAGGTAAGGTAAGATAAGGTTAGATTAGATAAGACACGGTAAGGTAAGGTAAGGTAAGGTAAGGTAAGGTAAGGTAAGGTAAGGTTAGGTAAGATTAGATTAGGTGAGGTGAGGTTAGGTAAAGTGAGTTAAGACAAGGCAAGGTAAGGTAAGGTAAGGTAAGGTAGGGTAAGGTACAGTAAGGTAAGGTTAGATTAGGAGGTTAGGTAAAGTAAGGTAAGACAAGGTAAGGTAAGGTAAGGTAAGGTCGGGTAGGGTAAGGTAGAGTAAGGTAAGGTAAGGTAAGGTAGGGTAAGGTAGAGTAAGGTAAGGTAAGGTTAGATTAGGAGGTTAGGTTCAGTAAAGTAAGGCAAGGCAAGGTAAGGTAAGGTAAGGTAAGGTAAGGTAAGGTAAGGTAAGGTAAGGTAAGGTAGGGTAAGGTACAGTAAGGTAAGGTAAGGTAAGGTTAGATTAGGAGGTTAGGTTCAGTAAAGTAAGGCAAGGCAAGGTAAGGTCAGGTCAGGTGAGTATAGCTATTTCAGGCGAGGTAAGGTTAGGTAAGTTAGGTTATGTAAAATTAAGGTAAGACAAATTTAGGTTAGTTTAAGATGACGTAAAGTGAGATAAAGTTAGATTAGATTGGGGGGCTTGGGGAGGTAAAGTGGAGTTATGGGGGGAGGTGGGGAGTGTCAGGAGTGGCGGAGTGAGCAAGCAAGGCGAGAACACAGTTAGTTAGCCGCTCGCCTCCTGTATGTTAATGAGTGAAGCCTTTTTTGTTATTCCCGAAGGTGCGGTCCGCCCGGCGCTGCTAATGACGTGTTGGTACGTGTTCCGGCGGGGAGGAGGCGGAACTGACGGGAGGAGGAGGAGGAAGAGGAGGAGGAGGAGGACGGAAGACAGGTGTGAGATTCTGAGAGGGACTATATTACCTCTCTATCTATCTATCTATTTATCTGTCTATCTATCTCTTTAGCTATCTATATATCTGTCTATCTATATGCGTGTGTCTTTCTGTTTCTCTGTCTGTCTCCACTCAAAACAAACGAAACTCCCTCGTATTTCTAGCAACGAAACAGAAAGAAATGATGAAATAAAATGTGGGAAAATCAAGATGTTTCCCAGACTCCTTCCTTCGTCTAATTCCCACTTCCTCACCCCACCTGGGAAAACCTTCACTAATTAAGGAGCAAGGTGGGCATCTGGCGGACATCTCCCTTACTGATCCTACCTTCCCACAGCCTCCTCCTACTGCTCCTCCTCTTCCTCTTCTTTCCCTTTCTCCTTCTTCTCTAACCAAATCCATCCTTGCCCTTCACCACCCAAAACCCACAGTTCACTCGACATCTCTGCAATACCTCCTTCACGCCTTACTCCTCTTCCTCTTCCTCATCGTCTTCTTTCCCAGCACTTTCAAGCTCTCCCTCTCTATCCCTTCCAAACTCTGTCTAACCCTTTTTAACCTAACTTTACCTAACCTAACCTAACCTTACCCCGCCTGAAATAGCTATACTCACCTGACCTGACCTGACCTTGTCTTACCTTACTTTCCCCCTCTTCCTCCTCCTGGTCAACTTCTTTCCCATCAATTTCAATCTCTCTCTTCTCTCCCTTCATCTTATACTTTCTCTTTCTTCCTCTTCATCTTCTTTTCCATCCCTTTCAATCTCTATATCCTTCCCCTTCATCTTATCCTTATACTTTCTCCCTCTTCCTCTTCTTCATCATCTTCTTTCCCATCACTTTCAATCTCTCTATCTCTCTATCCTTCACCTTATCCCCTACTCCCCCCTCCCCGTTCTCCCTTTCTTCTCCCTTCTCCCCTTACACATTGTTCCCGCGACACCTCTCCCACACCTCCGCCTCCTGTGGGTCCCTCAAACGGGTTATTAGGGCAGCGAGGAGCGAGGGGCGAGGCAGGGAAAGTATGGGGCCTGCTCCTTCACCTGTCCTTGCTCACCTGTGTTCGCTCTCTTTCTCTTTCTTTCTCTCTTTCGTTTCTCCTTTTATTTTCTCTTTCTATTCCTCTGTCGCCTTTCTTTCCTTCTTTTCTTCCTCTTTTTCTTTCTCCTAATTCTTCTTATCCTCTTTTTCTTTTTCCTCCTCTTCTTCCTCCTCCTCCTCTTCCTCCTCCTTCTCCTTATCCATTTCTTCTTCCTCCTTCTCCTTATCCTTTTCTTCTTCCTCTTCTTCTTCCTCCTCTTCTTCTTTCTCCTACTTCTCCTTATCCTCTTCTTCCTACTACTCCTTCTATCTCTTAATCCCTAACCCAATCGGACCTGTCACTCAGTCTATCACCTCCCCACACAGCCTGCTCCACCCTAACCCAAGCTAATCTCCTCCTCCTCCTCCTCCACCTCCTCCTCCTCCTCCTTCCGTTTAATCCACATATCTCTTTCTAATCCTCTTCCTAATCCTCTTCTCCTTTACACTCCCTGTCCACGTGTAATCAATTATCTCTCATAAATCCCTCCATGACACCTTTCTCCTATAACTTCCTTTTTTTTTACCGTCGTTAATAAAAACATAACTGGGTCATTATATTTTCCTTTCCATTAACTGTATTTCACTGACGATGTTTCCTCTACGTTCATTACGACTTCTGCGTACAACATATTAATGAGAGAGAGAGAGAGAGAGAGAGAGAGAGAGAGAGAATACCTGTCATTAACCACGGCACGTCAGGGGATGCATCACGAGTACTCACCTGAGAAGAAAAGAAATGCAGGTAATTAGTATTCATGAATCAGACTAATGAGATGAATCAATTAGAAAAAAACAAAACCATTCAGACCTCTAATAAAGCCCATCCTCTTTTCTTCCTTATACTCTTGTCCTATTCCTCTTCCTAAACTAATCAATTCATAACCTACACCTTTCCCTTCTCTCCCAATGTTTATTTTTGTTACAGTAATACAGCTCAAGGGCAAAAAAGGGAAAGTGTGAGGGAAAAAAAAGGGCCCGCTAATCGCTGCTCCTATAAGAGAGAGTGGCAAAGAGTGGCCAAAGAGAGGTCTATTTCGTGTGTAGAGGTGACTCGATACGCTGCTCTTTATCTTAATCTACCTCTTCCATTACCTCTCCCTCACGCACTACCCAAGACACACATCAGTACCATCACCACCACCCTGCTTCTCTCCCATTCACTCCCCCTGCGTCTCCCCTCGTCTCTCATCACTGTTATGCGCGGAGAGTTACAAATCATATGAGTCTGATTTGTCGTTTTCCGTGTCAGAAGAACAAAGGAACGTAAGGAACCATAACCTCACCATCACCCTGCCTCTCCCACTCACTGCCCCTTCGTCTCTCATCACTGTTATGCGCGGAGAGTTACAAGTCATATGAGAGTCTGATTTCTCGTTTTCCGTGTCAGAAGAACATAGGAACGTAAGGAGCCAGTACTACCATCACCCTGCCTCTCCCACTCACTCCCCCTTCGTCTCTCATTACTGTTATGCGCGGGAAGTTACAAATCAAATGAGTCTATTGTGCCGTTTTCTGTGTCATTAGAACATAGGAACGTAAGGAGTCTACAAGAGGCCGGTAGGCTTATACGAGACAGCTCCTGTAATCCTAACCCCACCTAGCCTCACTGTCCATGAATTTGTCTAACCTCTTCGTGAATGTATCTATCGTATTGGATCCCACAAAATGACTGATAAGGTTTGCAATGTAGACATCATATTATAGTGTTATTGTTTCTTGCCCCTGATGGCCTCTTGGAAGACAATGGATTAGTTAAAAGACGCAGACAGTTCACATTAGACCACCACTTTTTTTGTTTACAGTAAAGGCAACAGCTCAATGGTAATAAACATAGATAAACAAAAAAGCTCGCTATTCGCCGCTCCTGCATAAGCAAACAGAAGAGATTGCCAGAAGAGAGGTCAGTGTCGGATGGAGAGGCGTCTTGATACCTACCAACTGAACCCTTCTTGTTACTCTGTTGAAATATATTGTTCTTAATACGTGAACCTAACACACACTACACTATACCAAGTTATAGTGGTATACTCAACATTAGAAGGGGATGACATTGGGAAAGGCCTTGGTCGTGGAGTGTGCGGTTAATATCTTATGGAGATGAGAATGATGTTTGTTTTGTTTGTGTTTAGAAAGTCAAAGTGATGTATGGGTGTTTGGGTGGTCATTTCCCTTACCCTCCTCTTACCTTCCTTACCCCTCCCCCTCTTTTCTTCCCCCCCCCCCTTCCCCATCTTTCTTCCTCCTCCCTCTCTCCCTCTTCTCCCTTCAACCCCACCCACCCTCTTCCTTTCCTCCTCCCTCCCTTTCCTATCTTCTTCCTTCCCCTAATATAAACCTAAATTTCCCTCCCCTTTTCCTTCCTCCTCCCTCCTACCCTCTTCCTTTCCTCCTCCATCCCTCTCCTCCCTTCTTCCTTCCCCTAAACCTGATACAGACCCAAATTTCCCTCCCCTTTTCCTTCCTCCTCCCTCCTACCCTCTTCCTTTCCTCCTCCATCCCTCTCCTCCCTTCTTCCTTCCCCTGAACCTGATACAGACCCAAATTTCCCTCCCCTTTTCCTTCCACGCCCCTCCTACCCTCTTCCTTTTCTCACCCCTCCCTCTAACCCCACTTCATCCTCACCCTTCCATCTCTCCCCCTTCCTACTCTTTCCTTCCCCTCCCTCTTCATCTCCCCTCCCCCCTGCCCCCCTCACCCCCATACACACCCAAAACAAACTCCAGGACATGTGTGTGAGTCCGCCCCTACCGCCTGCACCCCCTTATTATCCCACCCTCACCTCACCTGTCCGCCCCCCTCACCACCTCTCACCTGACCTCTCTCTCCCCCCCTCACCCCCTCTTCTTGGGTCACCTGCCCGGCGCATCAGGTCACAGAGTAAGCCATTAGAGGCCACCCCGACGGCAGATGTCAAGTATTTAAGGTAATTTAGATGGTAATTATGGCGTCTGGGGGGAGGGGGGTTAATGGTGTTGGGGAGGGGGGAGGGGGAGGAGAGGGTAGGGGGAAGGGGTGGTGGTGGAGGGGGGAGGGGGGATGCCCTTTTGTTTCCTTTAGTTTGTGTACTTTTACTTTTGTCTCTCTCTCTCTCTCTATCTCTGTCTCTATGTCTATCTATCTATCTATCTATCTATTTATTTATATATTTCTGCTTTTTACTCTTTTCCATCCATATCCGTCCTTCGCTTCCTTATTTTTTGTTGTTGTTTTCTATCTTGTCCTTATTTCTGCATTTCTTTATTTATTCTTTGCTTTGTTATTTTTTTCTTTTCTTTATGTTCAGTCCTTTCATTATTCCTCTCTCTCTCTCCCTGTCTTCCTCGTCCCTTTTCTTCTTCTTGGATAAAACTGTCACATAATTACTCTACTATTTCTTTTCTTCTCTTGGTCTCATTATTATAGCAACT
>NC_066575.1:7072959-7130459 GCF_024679095.1 Eriocheir sinensis | reverse complement strand
TCTCTTTCCCCTTCCTCCCATATTCCCCTTCCCTTCCCCTCTTCTCCTTTCCCATCATCTCATTCCCATCCTCTCTCCCAACACACTGCCCTTTCTTTCCCCTTCCCTTCCCCCTCGTCTCCTTTCCCATCATCTCCTTCCCATCCTCTCTCCCAACACACGGCCCTCTTTCCCCTTCCCTTCCCCCTCGTCTCCTTTCCCATCATCTCATTCCCATCCTCTCTCCCAACACACTGCCCTTTCTTTCCCCTTCCCTTCCCCTCGTCTCCTTTCCCATCATCTCCTTCCCATCCTCTCTCCCAACACACTGCCCTCTTTCCCCTTCCCTTCCCCTCGTCTTCTTTCCCATCATCTCCTTCCCATCCTCTCTCCCAACACACGGCCCTCTCCCTCCCCCCCTTTCTTACATACCCCTTCCCAATCTCCCTCCCTCCCCAAACCTACTCACCTACCACACACCCCAACCCTCTGCCCTCCCTCTCTCTCCCCCTCCACTCTTCTCCCCATCACCTCCCCGCTCAATCTTTCCAGTAAGCGTCTGAATGCCAGGGAGTCACAGAAGCAAGACTGGCATGCCGGGCGCCTCCAAGTTCAGGAGACCCTCCCTCACACCCCCTCTGTATCAACGCCTCACCAAACCAACACATATCTTCCTCCCTCCCTCCCTCCTTCCTGCACTTCCTCGCTCACACATATCTTTTCCTCCTCAACCCTCTAACTCTTTGTTTTTTTCCTTTTCACTCCCTCCCTCTTTCACACCCTCGTTGTCTCCGGAGAACTGATGAGATGAAGAGAAGGAGGAGGAGCATCAATCAATCAGTCAATGGGTGCATACGCCGGGGGACGCGTCGCCTCGCCCACACTACGACACCAATCCGAGAGTCCCTCCGGGCGAGTTTCCATACAGGCCCAGGGCAGGAAAGGTCAGGAAAGGACATAGGAGGGTAGGACAGGGAAGTTTAGGTCAGGACAGGACATAGGAGGGTGAAACAGGGCAGGAAAGGTCAGGACAGGACATAGGAGGGTAGGACTAGTCAAAGTAGGATAAGGTACTGAAATAACACCTCCTCTTCCTCCTCTCCCAATCATCCTTCCTTCGTCGTCTTCGTCATAAGAGTAATACAAAAATCATCTCCAATATTAGCGAGGAAGAGGAAGAAAACGGGAGGACAGGGAGACTTGAGAAATGGGGGAGTATTGAAGCGCCACCCCACCACCCCACCACTCCACCACCACCACCACCAGCGCGGCCATTAGTACATAACTCCATGATGGCGCGCCGTGACGCCCCTCCCGATGAGCGGCGCAGATAACGAGTCGGTACCGGTTGGCATGGCGCTGTAATTAAATCACTCCGGCGTAATGGGTGCACATTCCTGACGCGGCTGCTGCCCGGACACCGCCGCTACCACCACCGCCATGAGCAACACCGACACCACCACAAGAAGCAACACCACCAGCAACAGGAAGACGCAAGTTCGCCGTCCCCCCCGCCGCGACAAACAAGCTGTCAAGTTTTCAGTCACCCCCGAGTGGCCTCAGACTACCCATATGCTGTCCTGAAGACCAGCCACCCATCAACCCAGACTTTAGATTCCCTCGAAAATATAGATTCAAAGGTGAGTTCGGGAGCCAACATAAGCCACTAGAAACACTTGCCTGCGCCATAACGGGCTCCATCAAAACAGCCTACCGGTGCAATAAGAACATAAGAACGCAGGAGTCTGCAAGAGGCCGGTAGGCCTGTACGAGGCAGCTCCTTTGACCCTAAGCTCCCGTGTATCTAACCCCACCTAATATCGCTGTCCATGAATTTATCTAGTCTATTTTTGAATGTGACAATTGTATTGGCACTCACCACATGACTGCTAAGCCTATTCCACTCATCCACCACCCTGTTAGTAAACCAATTTTTGCCTATGTCCCTGTTGAATCTGAATTTATCCAGTTTAAACCCGTTACTTCGTGTCCTACCCGGTTCTCTTACCAACAAAACCTTATGAATGTCTCCCTTATTAAAGCCCTTCATCCATTTATAAACCTCGATCATGTCTCCACGCACCCTTCGCCTTTCTAGAGAATGCAAGTTTAACTGTTTGAGTCTTTCCTCGTATGGCAAGTTTCTCAACCCCTGAATCATCTTAGTCATCCTCCTCTGCACCGATTCTAACATTTTGATATCCATTCTATAGTAGGGTGACCAGAACTGAACCGCATAGTCAAGATGAGGTCTAACTAATGCTAAATATAGTTTGAGGAAGACTTCGGGGCTTCTGTTGCTTACGCTCCTTGAAATAAATCCCAGTACCCTATTAGCTCGATTTCTAGCTTGAATGCATTGTGCCCTTGGACGGAGATCAGAGCTCACTAAGACCCCTAAATCCCTCTCGCACCCAGACCTACTTATGAGAGTGTCATTTAAGCAATAGTTATGTGAGGGTTGTTCCTACCTACTCAGAATACTGCACTTCCCTACATTGAACTCCATCTGCCATTTATCCGCCCAGTCATATAATCTGTTGAGTTCACCTTGGAGAATACTAGCGTCCTGATCCGACTCAATTACTCTACCGATCTTGGTATCATCTGCAAATTTACTAACATCACTACTAATTCCTGTGTCTAAGTCATTAATATAAATAATAAACAAAAGTGGACCTAATACCGAACCTTGTGGGACCCCACTCGTAACACATCCCCAGTCAGATCTTTTACCATTGATTTGCACTCTTTGCTTCCTATTGCTAAGCCACGCCTTGACCCAGTTCAAAACTTTACCCTCTACTCCGTGAGCCTGTAATTTAAGCAACAGTCGTTGGTGAGGAACTTTGTCAAACGCTTTACTAAAATCAAGATAGATTACATCATAATTTTCATCTCTGCATAGGCGAAACATATAAGAAAAAGAAAAGAAATAACCACCACAACCATTACGAGCGACCTCCTTACCACCATCACCACCAATAGCACCAGAAACATGACCAACCTCTATCCCCCTGACTGATCAAGCGAGTCTCCTCCTCCTCCTCCTCCTCCTCCTCCTCCTCCTCCCCTATCACTATCACCTCTCAATCCTCCTCCTTTTCCTTGTTCCTTCATTTTCTTCTTGTTTCTTTTATCCCTTCTTTTTCTTCTTCTTCTTCCTCTTCTTCTTCTTCTCATCTTCCTCCTCCTCCTCCTCCTCCCCTATCACTATCACCTCTTAATCCTCCTCCTTTTCCTTGCTACTTCATTTTCTTCTTGTTTCTTTTATCCCTTCCCATCCTCTTCTTCCTCTTCCTACTCCTTCTCTTCCTCCTCCTCCTCCTTCAGGGCGATAGATGATCAGTGGACTCAAGACTCAAGGACTCTGGAGGCTGCCGGGCGCTATTAGTGGCGGCTATAGGACACTGATGGGCTTGGGCGTGTGTTTGGTGGCGTGATGGGGAGGTGAGGAGAAGGGCGGGGGGGGATACGAAGGCCAGTGGTAGGGAGGGCGGGGGGAAGGGGGGGTAGACAGGGTGGACCAGGTGTTATGGAGTATTAATGGGGAAGTAATGGGGAGATGAAGGGGAGGTGGAGGAAGATGGGGGAAGGGTGGATAGGAACGGGTAGGGGATATGGGGTTAGATGATTTTGGGGTGTAAGGCGTAGTGGGGTTATTGGGGAGGAGAGGGGGGAGAGAGGTGGGAGTGGGGAGTGGAGGGGAAGGGCAAGGATAGGGAGATTGGGATAAGGAAGTATTGGGGTATAAGACCCGATGATAGAGGGAGTGTTTAGGAGTTGTCTTGAGATGATGGGGAAGGAGGGAGAAGGGGAGGGAGAGTGAGGAAGGGGAGTATGGGGGTATAGGACGATGATGGGAAGGGGCGTATGTTTGTTAACGTAATGGGAAGATGATGGGGAAAGGGGAGTGGATATGGAAGGGCAAGGATAGAGGGGGGATAGGGATAGGAGTGGGAGTATAATGGGAGGGTGACGATTATTGGGGTAGGGGAGTATTTTCTTTTTTTTGTCTTGTTTTTTTTTCTCTTTTTTATTATTTTTCGTGTTCCTTGTTATTTCATATTGGCTTTTTTCCTCTTTTTTTTTCCTCTTTCTTTTTCCTCCCTCTCTTCCTCTTCGTCAAACTCATTCTCTTCTTTTCTTGCCGCTAATTTTTCCTCTTCCCTTCCTCTTTATTTTCCCTCTTGCTTCTCCTTCTCATAAGTCTCCTCCCTTTTCTTCTATTTCATCCTTCCATGCTTCATTTTACACACACACACACACACACACACACACACACACACACACACACACACACACACACACACACACACACAAAGTTGAATATCACGACAGCCAATTAATCTCTTCTCTATTGACGAAGGAGATGAAGTCGAGTAATTAAAAACATCGTTAGAATATAAACACACAAAAACCAGAGTACCTCTATGTTGGTCTATAAAACTCTCTCTCTCTCTCTCTCTCTCTCTCTCTCTCTCTCTCTCTCTCTCTCTCTCTCTCTCTCTCTCTCTCTCTCTCTCTCTCTCTCTCTCTCTCTCTCTCTCTCTCTCTCTCTTCAGTATTTCAAGTTTTTTTCTGGCTTAAATTGCATCAACCAACCAACCATCTATCTATCTATCTATATATCTATCCATCTATCTATCTATCTTCCTGTCAACCATTTCTTATCCACTTAACCAACCAGCAAGTCAGTCATTCATTCAGTCAGTCAGTCAGTCAGCCAGCCAGCCAGTCAGTCAGCAAGTCAGTCACCCAGTCAGTCAGTCAGCCAGTCAGTCACCCAGTCAGTCAGCCAGTCAGCCACCCAGTCAGTCAGTCACCCAGTCAGTTAGTCTGCCAGTCCAGTCAGTCAGTCAGTCAGTCAGTCATCCAGTCATCCAGCAAGCCATTAATCCACCAGCCTATATATCTATCATCTTTTTAACCATCTACTCAACCAGCAAACCACTTAAACCAAACAACCAGTCAGTCATGAAGTCATCCAGTCACTCAGCCCTTCACCCAGCCAGTCATCCACTTCACCAATCACCCAAGAGCCTTCCCCCCGGCCAGTCAAGTCCCCGGGTAGTGTAATGAGCATCGAGGGTTGAGGGCGAACAATAAATCCAGGAGAGTTCCGCCGGCTTGTCAGAGTTGGAGACGGCGAGACATTCCTTGGGTGGGTCCAGGATGCCTCGAAGTCCCGCAGCCGCGACGGTTTGAAGAGGGTTTGAGGCGAGTCACGGATGGTTAAACTCTCCGCTATCGTCGCCCATCGCTTATCGTGTCCATCGGAATTAATAATGCAAATATATCGGGTTGGTGAGGTTTTTTTTTGGGGGGGGGGTAGGGTGGGGGGGAGGAGGGGGGTTACTGTGATAGGTTTGTGTGTTGGGGGAAAGGGAGGGAGTGTAAGGGGGGTTGTGTCAGGGGAGGGGAAGGGGGTATATATGTGTGTGTGTGCGTGTGTGTGTGTGTGTGTGTGTGTGTGTGTGTGTGTGTGTTTAAAAGTCACTGTCTATAGTTATCTCTCTCTCTCTCTCTCTCTCTCTCTCTCTCTCTCTCTCTCTCTCTCTCTCTCTCTCTCTCTCACACACACACACACACACACACACACACAAGCTGGAGGAGGAGGAGGAGGAATGGGAGGAGAGAAGAACAACAACAACAACAACAACAACAACAAGAGAAATAAGAAAGAAAGTAAGATCCGCCATATAGAAAAGAGTAAACGGAAGGAGGAGGAAAAGTAGGAGAACATGGAGAAAGAAGAACAAGAACAACAAGAACAACAAAAAACAACAAAAACAAAAACAACAAAAAATAAAAAAAGGCGTAGGCGGGGCACGAATCTTTTATCTCCTTGTCAAATTGCAGAGCCAGTAAGCATTTAGGAACAAGCTGGCTCCATTACCGCTGGGTGGAGGCGGCCCCGACCCCCCCCCTCGCCACCCCCCACCTCGCCCCACCAACCCCCCGTCCCCCCCCCCCCCCCGCACCGCCCACTACGGCAGGGACAAATTGAGGCAGATAAAGAGGTGTCCTAATGGCTCTCTTATCTTTCAGGGTCTCTCCTCCTCCTCCTCCTCCTCCTCCTCCTTACATCTTCTTCCTCCATCTCCTCCTCCTCCTTTTTTTTTTTTACAGCAGAGGAGACAGTGCAAGGGCGTAAAAAACAAGAAAACAATAATGAAAAAAAAAAAGCCCGCTACTTACTGCTCCTAACATCTTCCTCTTCCTTCTTATATCTTCCTCCTCCTCCTCCTCCTCCTTCTTCTTATATCTTCCTGTTCCTCCTTATATCTTCTTCCTCCTTCTCGTCTCTTCTTCTCCTTATGTATTTTTCCTTCTCCTCCTTCTATTCCTCCTCCATCATCTTTCGTCTTCATTATCTCCCTTCTAGTATTTCCCTCTTCTTCCTCCTCTCCCTTCTCCTTATGTCCTCTTTTTCCTCGTCCTTCACTCTTCATCATCTTCCTTTTCCTCCTCCTCCTACTTGCTCTAGCTCCTCCTCCTCTTCCTCCTTCTTAACAATCTTTCCTCTTCATTATCTTCCTCGTTATTCTCTTACATTTGTCTTCTTCCTATTCCTCCTTCTTCTTCTTCTTCTTCTTCTTCTTCTTCTTCCTCCTCCTTCTCCTCCCGACCACCTGTTCCATTCTTATAGTGTTGTATCATGACACTTTGTATTCTCGACACACGCTCTTCGACGCTTGAAGTTACTGGTTGGTTGGTGTTCCCTAGCGCGCTGTGGTGCCAAGAAACTCCATCGGCTGCTCTCTCTCTCTCTCTCTCTCTCTCTCTCTCTCTCTCTCTCTCTCTCTCTGGCTCCTGTGTCACTCTTTGCTCGTGTTTCGTCTTTAGTTTCTCCTGTTTCTCTCGTTTCACTTGGTTATCTTTGCTTGTGTCTTCTTCAACGTCTTCAATTACACTATTTTTTCATAATTGTTTATTTTCCCTGTATGATTTCTGATGTTTCATTCTCTATATTCCGTCATTTTTGCTTCTTTCCACTTTATTTTCTTCTCCTGTTTCATTTTCTCTATATTCCATCATCTTTGCTTGTGTTTCTACTTATTTTTTCTTCCTCCTGTTTCACTTAATTCAGTTTTCTTTGCCTGTGTTTCCTCTTTATCATCTTTTGTTTCACTCCCTTTCTTCCGTCATCTTTGCATTTTTTCCTTATTAAATTCTACAGTTTCATTCTCTTCATTAGGTTTAGTTCACACATATATCCTTGTCATCGTTATTCTCAACCATCAAAAACGAATCTAAGAGACTAGTCATTTCATCATATAAAGACACATCCACTTCATCATCATTTCATTATCAAGTTTTTACTCATCAACCTCATCCACCAACCTCACCATCCAGTCACCCTCACCCTCTTCTTATTCAACCAACCTCACCATCCAGTCACCCTCACCCTCTTCTTATTCAACCAACCTCACCATCCAGTCACCCACACCCTCTTCTTATTCAACCAACCTCACCATCCAGTCACCCTCACCCTCTTCTTATTCAACCAACCTCACCATCCAGTCACCCTCACTCTCTTCTTATTCAACCAACCTCACCATCCAGTCACCCTCACCCTCTTCTTATTCAACCAACCTCACCATCCCCTCACCCACACCCTCGTCTTATTATCAAGCTTTTATCCACCCACTTCGCCCACCAAACTCCCCACCCAGTCATCTCAACCACGCCCTCACTCTCTCCACACTCTCAAGTCATTTCCGAATAAGACAACACTGGACTGGTATATAAGGGCTGCAGATGATGATGATGATGAGGAGGAGGAGGAGGAGGAGGACACAACAGCTTTCCACACTCAAGTAAAGGAGAGGCGCAGATTAAGGCCAGCTTCCAAGAGGGACAACATTTCTTTATGGTAAGGGAGCGAGGGCGGCCGAGAGCTGAGCCAAATATAGAAAGTGTCAAAAAATATGTTACTTTTTTTCATATTTTACAGTAAAGGAACCAAATATAGGAAATGCCGGATATATGTTACTTTTTTTTCTTTTTTACGTTAGACAACTCAAAAGAAAAAAGAAAAGACATAAGAAAGCCTGCAATATGTTACACCTTATTTTTTTTTATTCTTTATTAACAAAACAGAACCCACCTCAAAGTCAATTATAAAAGAAAGAACATAAAAGCTCACAATATATTACTCATTTTTTCCTTATTTTCTTTTTATACAGTAAAGGAGGCAGCTCAAGGGCATACCAACCCCCCCACCCCCCAGAGAGAGAGAGAGAGAGGCGGTGTGGGCGTCATACATTATCAGTTCCCTTTCGGATATTCTTATCTCGTAAACTCTACACTTCACTCACGCTGTATCTCTCTCTCTCTCTCTCTCTCTCTCTCTCTCTCTCTCTCTCTCCAAATGTTAAATCTTGAATAAATCGGTCCACTACGCAATTTTATTTACCTCGTTGCTGATTTCGTTGTTTTTGTTGATGTTGTTGTTGTCGCCTAAAATTATGAGGTTTATAGTGTTGAGTGCGGAAGATGATGATGATGATGATGATGAAGGGACAGCATTTTCTACTCTCCCTTTTCCTTTGCTATTATATCCTCATCCTCATCTTCATCCTCATCCTCTTTCATCATCTAATTATCAAGAGAATCGGAACTGAGCACTGAGGTAAAGCGCCTTATTACACACGCTGGAGTCTTCGCAGCTTTACTTTTCATCACCTTTCTTTGGCCATTTTAATCTTCTTTCTATCATTTCTTTTTCTTTTTCTTTCACTTCTTTTATCCTCCTTTTTCTTTCTTTTACTTCGTCTTCATCTTTTTTGATCTCCCTCCTTTGTTCTTTTTTTTATAATTTGACTTTTTTTTTCCTTTTTTCTTCATTTTCTTTCTTTTTTTTCTATTTCCTTTTATTATCATTACTGTTACTATTATGCTCCTCTTCTTGCTCCTCCTCCTCCTCTTTATCATCATCCCTTCTCCCCCCTTCCTCCCCCCAGCATCCCCCCATCCCAGCATCACCCTCCCCCAACATCCCCCCATCCCCAGCATCACCTCCCCCCAGCATCCCCCCATCCCAGCATCACCACCCCCCAGCATCCCCCCATCCCAGCATCACCCTCCCCCAACATCCCCCCATCCTCAGCATCACCTCCTCCCAGCATCCCCCCATCCCAGCATCACCTCCCCCCAGCATCCACCCATCCCAGCATCACCTCATCTCATCAAAACCCCATTCACTCGCGCACACTTTTACACGCCTCGGTAATTTCTTGAACACCTTCGCTAAGCGGCAATTTGAGGCGTCAATTTCGCGCTTTAATTGCTCCCGCGCGGAAATTATTCTCTCACTTTTATATAAACCCGATCGAATAATGATTTTGGAGACGCTTCAGAATATTTTTATAACGATACGGTTTTCTGAGAGATCGATTAATTTACTGACGCAGCTACTACTACTACTACTACTACTACTACCACTACTACTACCACTACCATTACTACTACTATTACTGCTACCACTACTACTACGTACGACTACTACTACTACTACCACCACCACCACAACAACAACAACAACAACTACTATTACTACTACTACTACTACTTTTACTACTATTACTACTACTACTACTACTACTTATGAAATCGGAAAAGAAAATATACGTTGCAGAAGGAAGAGAAAAACGGACAAGTAAAGATGACGGAGGAGGAGGAGGAGGAGGAGGAGGAGGAGGACGACGAAGCATCTTTAGTGACACTGTTTTGCCATTATCTCCACCACCACAAGGTCTTCTCCCTCCTCCTCCTCCTCCTCCTCCTCCTCCTCCTCCTCCTCCTCCTCCACCTTCCTTCATAACTTCTCCCTGCGTCATCTCACCATCACCACCATCACCACCACCCACATCACAATCACCACCTCCATCACTACCATCACACACACACTCATCATTTCTTCCTCCTCCTCCTCCTCCTCCACCTCGTTAGTCACTCCTCATCTCGCCTTTCGTCCTAATTAACACTTTGCAGGTAAATTCACATTGACTCACCTGAACAACTGGCTATTTTGAACACGTGTTTCACCCATAAGAGAGCGAGAGAGAGAGAGAGAGAGAGAGAGAGAGAGAGAGAGAGAGAGTATATAGATCCTAAAAGTACTTCTCTCAAACCTAACCACGAGGACTTTCACCTTCTATCCATTTTCTCTCCCTTTTCCTCCCTTCACTTCTCTCCCTTTCCTCTTCACTTCCCTTTTACTTCCTCTCTTCCTCCCTTTACCTTCTCCCAACCCTCTCCTCCTTCCTCTCTTCCCACATATCTTCCTCTCCTTTCAATTCTCTTTCCTTTCCTTCCCTTCCCCTTCACACCCTCTTCTCTCTTCTCCCTCTTCTCTTTTATTCCCTCACATCCCTCTTCCTTTTAATTATCTTCCCTTTCTTTCCCTTCTCTTCACACCTTCTTCCTCTCCTTCACAATCTCTATTCCCCTTCCCTTCACTCTTCTTCCCCCTCTCCCTCCTCTCTCTTCTCTTTCCTTTCCTATCCTCTGCTCCTCTTTCCCTCCATTCCTCCACCTCACTTAACACTCTTTCCCCTTTCTCCTCTGTGCTTTACTACCCTATCCTTAAACAGATAGATAGATAGATAGATAGATAGATAGATAGAGAGAGAGATAGATAGATAGATAGAGAGCAGGAAATAATCAAGACAAACATAATAGTAGTAATAATGACATGCAAGGAATCGGATTATTTCTTTTTTTTTCTTTTTTCTTCTTTGCTCGAATAAGACGATGAGGAAAAAAGAGAAAACAACGAAAACAACAACAACAACAACAACGGCGATAACATTACAACGGTGTGTGTGTGTGTGTGTGTGTGTGTGTGTGTGTGTCGAAGGAAAGGCGGCGGTGTTTCAGATAGGACAAGAGATAGGATGAGGTGGTGGTGGTGGTGGTGATGGTGATGGTGGTAGTGGTGGTGATGGTGGTGGTGATGGTTGTAGTGGTGGTGGTGGTGGTGGTGAAATCAATCTTTCTCTCCTCGTTCCTTTCTTCTCTCTCTCTTTGTCTCTGTTTTTCTTTCCTTCTCTTCCCTTCCGTCTCGTTCATTCTTCACATTCTCTTCCATTTCCATCACTTAACAATCTTACTTCTTTTCCTTTCCTTCTCACTAATAATCTCTGGCTCCCTGTCTTCTTATAACATTTGCTTTCTCAATCTCTCTCTTCATTTCTTTTTGTTTTTTCGCTCCATCATTTATGAGTTTATATTTTGCTCTCTCTCTCTCTCTCTCTCTCTCTCTCTCTCTCTCTCTCTCTCTCTCTCTCTCTCTCTCTCTCTCTCTCTCTCTCTCTCTCTCTCTCTCTCTCTCTCTCTCTCTCTCTCTCTCTCTCTCTCTCTCCTCTCTCTCTCTCTCTCTCTCTCTCTCTCTCTCTCTCTCTCTCTCTCTCTCTCTCTCTCTCTCTCTCCTCTCTTTCCTTCTTTCTTATTTTTCTTTCTTCTTTCTTTATTTTTAGTACTTTATATGTTGATGAGTGACAACAGCCTGCTAGAGAGTCTCTCTCTCTCTCTCTCTCTCTCTCTCTCTCTCTCTCTCTCTCTCTCTCTCTCTCTCTCTCTCCATGCCTGATCCGCGTCGGTGATCCACTCGAGAAACCATCTTAGAACTGATGATTTCGGTTTTTCAGCGCAAACACAATATTAAATTTTTATTCATCTAGGATTTTCCTGGACTCTAGTTATTAGGGTGCTCCTCGTGGCGGTGGGGGCCGAGGGGGACGCCTTGGGCCCCTCGCGGCCGTGGCGGAGGCAGCGGGGGCCCTTGGCGAGCTCCTCGACCCTTAGAGGCGGTCCGAAGAGGCCGCCAACACCAACTGCCCACAAAATACACGTTGCCCTAACCTGTGTGTGTGTGTTGCTGACCCTGTCCTAAGTGACGGGGTGGGATGCTGACCCTGACTTAGTGTCGGGGTGGGATGCTGACCCTGTCTTACATGACGGGGTGGGATGCTGACCCTGTCTTAAATGACGGGGTGGGATGCTGACCCTGACATACTGTCGGGGTGGGATATAAACACTAGCTTGACTGTTTAGTTAAGACGCAGACCGTGCCTTGAAAAGAAATGTCCGGAGATTAAAAAGAAGAGAAGGATGCTGATAAAGTTGTACCCTCCCAATAAGAAGAAAGACTGACACCGTCAAAATTATGGGCGAGTCTTATTTGGGGTGAGTAGGATTCAACCATAACGAGACGGGACACAGAGATAGGATAAACAAGCAACAAATACACATCACCTTTGGACCTGAACGCCGACGAAATTATGGGCGAGTCTTATCAGGGGTGAATACGACTCAATCATAACGAGATGGCACTCAGAAATAGGATAAACAAGGAACAAGTACACATCACCTTTGGACCTGAACGACAACGAAATTATGGGCGAGTCTTATCAGGGGTGAATATGACTCAACCATAACGAGATGGAACTCAGAGAAAAGGGTGAAAGAAGTACACAATAATCTGCACATAATATTAAGAGGGAGTATTACCCGGGGACAAAACACAGTGCAACAACCTTCAACCAAACAGCCCGACTCGGTACAAGACACGATCAAAACACGACACGGAATTTCAAGGCAAGCTGACGGAGTGTGATGCTGACCCTGTCTTAACTGACGGGGTGGGATGCTGACCCTGTCTTAACTGACGGGGTGGGATGCTGACCCTGTCTTAACTGACGGGGTGGGATGAATATAAAGAAAAGAAAATGAGTTGTTGCGATGGTTTAGTTTTATCGACAAAGGAATCAAGTTTTAGGACACGAAGAAAGGAAAATATGAGTTTTTGCGATGGTTTTAGTTTTATCGACAAAGGAATCAAGTTTTATCGACAAAGGAATCAAGTTTTAGGACACAAAGGAAGGAAAATATGAGTTTTTGCGATGGTTTAGTTTTATCGACAAAGGAATCAAGTTTTATCGACAAAGGAATCAAGTTTTAGGACACGAAGAAAGGAAAATATGAGTTTTTGCGTTGGTTTAGTTTTATCGACAAAGGAATCAAGTTTTAGGACACAAAGGAAGGAAAATATGAGTTTTTGCGATGGTTTAGTTTTATCGACAAAGGAATCAAGTTTTAGGAACAAAAAACTCTGAGTTCAGCGAAAACAAAGATTTGAAAAGACTGTCAAGATTAAAAAGAAGGGAAGGCTGTTGATAAAGTCGTACCCGCCGAAAAGGAAGAAAAAGTTATGAAAGTTGTATCGTCCGTAAGGGAAGACTCACGCCCTCAAAACTATGGGTGAGTCTTATCAGGGGTGAATAAGACTCATCCATAGCAACAGGCAGCAAGGAGAAAGGAAAAACACACACCACCTTTAGACCACAACATCATCAAAATTATGGGTGAGTCTTATCAGGGGTGAATAAGACTCATCCATAACAACACAGATGAGTAAAAGAAGCACTACACAACGCCACCTTTAGACCCAATCATCACAATCAAGACTCTTCCCAGAGGACACACACTTTCCAAGGACCTTCATCAAGACAGCCAAGGTACATATAAGACAAAACGGATTTACATTATTTCTTTACTTACTTAATTAACTT
Source organism: Eriocheir sinensis (assembly GCF_024679095.1). Taxonomy (NCBI): domain Eukaryota; kingdom Metazoa; phylum Arthropoda; class Malacostraca; order Decapoda; family Varunidae; genus Eriocheir; species Eriocheir sinensis. Next base: position 7,116,900 of record NC_066575.1, on the reverse strand, counting down.
ACTTTCTTGATCATTTTATTCTCTCTCTCTCTCTCTCTCTCCTGTCCCTATTCTCTTCCCTACCTTCCTTCCTTCCTTCCTTCTTTTCTTCCTTCCTCCCTTCCTTCCTTCTTTCCTTCCTTCCTCCCTTCCTTCTTTCTTTTCTCCCTTCAACCCTTCTTTTTTTCTTTCCTCCATCCCCACTCCAGCACTACTCCGCTAGCTACCTACTCCCCCTCCACATTCCCCTCTCCTTCTCCACTTCTTCTCCACTCCACTACCACTGCAAGTTCCACATCACCCTTGCACTCCTTCCCTACTCCTCAAGTCCTTTAATCAGCTTATCATTCCACCACTCCATTGTCACACTCCGTTTCTACACTCCACTTCCATTTTGTCCACTCCCCCCTTCCCTTCACTCTTCTTCCCCCTCTCCCTCCTCTCTCTTCTCTTTCCTTTCCTATCCTCTGCTCCTCTTTCCCTCCATTCCTCCACCTCACTTAACACTCTTTCCCCTTTCTCTTCTGTGCTTTACTACCATATCCTTAAACAGATAGATAGATAGATAGATAGATAGAGAGATAGAGAGATAGAGAGCAGGAAATAATCAAGACAAACATAATAGTAGTAATAATGACATGCAAGGAATCGGCTTATTTCTTTTTTTTTCTTTTTTCTTCTTTGCTCGAATAAGACAATGAAAGGAAAAAAAGAAATAAGACAACGAAAACAACAATAACAACAACGGCGATAACATTACAACGGTGTGTGTGTGTGTGTGTGTGTGTGTGTGTGTGTGTGTGTGTGTGTGTGTCGAAGGAAAGGCGGCGGTGTTACAGATAGGACAAAAGATAGGACGAGGTGGTGGTGGTGGTGGTAGTGAAGTGGTGGTGGTGGTGATGCTGGTGGTGATGCTGGTGATGGTGATGGTGGTAATAGTGGTGGTGGTGAGGTGGTGATGGTGATGGTGGTGGTGGTGAGATGGTGATGGTGGTGGTGGTGGTGGTGAGATTATGATGGTGATGGTGATGGTGGTGGTGGTGGTGGTGATGGTGATGGTGGTGGTGGTGGTGGTGATAGTGATGGTGGTAGTGGTGGTGGTGGTGAGGTGGTGGTGGTGGTGGTGGTAGTGGTGGTGATGAGGTGGTGATGGTGGTGGTGGTGGTGGTGATATCAGTCTTTCTCTCCTCGTTCCTTTCTTCTCTCTTTCTTTATCTCCATCTTTCTTTCCTTCTCTTTCCTTCCGTCTCGTTCATTCTTCACATTCTCTTCCATTTCCATCACTAAACAATCTTACTTCTTTCTTTTCCTTTCCTTCTCACTAATAATCTCCGGCTCTTCTTATAACATTTGTTTTCTCAATCTCTCTCTTCATTCCTTTTTGTTTTTTCGCTCCATCATTTATGAGTTTATATTTCTCTCTCTCTCTCTCTCTTTCTTTATTTTTACATCTTACATATTGTAAATGTGTACATATATGTTGATGAGGGCAACGGCCCGCCGCTGGGGTCTCTCCTCTTTCCATTCCTGATCCGCGTCGGTGATCCACTCGAGAAACCATCTTAGAACTGATGATTTCGGTTTTTCAGCGCAAACACAATATTAAATTTTTATTCATCTAGGATTTTCCTGGACTCTAGTTATTAGGGTGCTCCTCGTGGCGGTGGGGGCTGAGGGGACGCCTGGGCCTCGCGCCGTGGCGGAGGCAGCAGGGGCCCTTGGCGAGCTCCTCGACCTTAGAGGCGGTCCGAAGAGGCCGCCAACACCAACTGCCCACAAAATACACGTTGCCCTAACCTGTGTGTGTGTTGACCCTGTCCTAAGTGACGGTGGGATGCTGACCCTGACTTAGTGTCGGGTGGGATGCTGACCCTGTCTTACATGACGGGGTGGGATGCTGACCCTGTCTTAAATGACGGGGTGGGATGCTGACCCTGACATACTGTCGGGGTGGGATATAAACACTAGCTTGACTGTTTAGTTAAGACGCAGACCGTGCCTTGAAAAGAAATGTCCGGAGATTAAAAAGAAGAGAAGGATGCTGATAAAGTTGTACCCTCCCAATAAGAAGAAAGACTGACACCGTCAAAATTATGGGCGAGTCTTATTTGGGGTGAGTAGGATTCAACCATAACAAGACGGGACACAGAGATAGGATAAACAAGCAACAAATACACATCACCTTTGGACCTGAACGCCGACGAAATTATGGGCGAGTCTTATCAGGGGTGAATACGACTCAATCATAACGAGATGGCACTCAGAAATAGGATAAACAAGAAACAAGTACACATCACCTTTGGACCTGAACGACAACGAAATTATGGGCGAGTCTTATCAGGGGTGAATATGACTCAACCATAACGAGATGGAACTCAGAGAAAAGGGTGAAAAAAGTACACAATAATCTGCAGATCCTAACACATCAACATCAAGAGGGAGTATTACCCGGCGACAAAACACACTGCAAGAACCTTCAACCAAACAGCCCGACTCGGTACAAGACACGATCAAAACACGACACGGAATTTCAAGGCAAGCTGACGGGGTGGGATGCTGACCCTGACTTACTCTCGGGGTGGGATGCTGACCCTGTCTTAACTGACGGGGTAGGATGCTGACCCTGTCTGAACTGACGGGGTGGGATGCTGACCCTGACTTACTCTCGGGGTGGGATGCTGACCCTGTCTTAACTGACGGGGTGGGATGCTGACCCTGACATTAACTGTCGGGGTGGGATGAATATAAAGAAAAGAAAATGAGTTGTTGCGATGGTTTAGTTTTATCGACAAAGGAATCAAGTTTTATCGACAAAGGAATCAAGTTTAAGGACACGAAGAAAGGAAAATATGAGTTTTTGCGTTGGTTTAGTTTTATCGACAAAGGAATCAAGTTTAAGGACACGAAGAAAGGAAAATATGAGTTGTTGCGATGGTTTAGTTTTATCGACAAAGGAATCAAGTTTAATCGACAAAGGAATCAAGTTTTAGGACACAAAGGAAGGAAAATATGAGTTTTTGCGATGGTTTAGTTTTATCGACAAAGGAATCAAGTTTTAGGAACAAAAAACTCTGAGTTCAGCGAAAACAAAGATTTGAAAAGACTGTCAAGATTAAAAAGAAGGGAAGGCTGTTGATAAAGTCGTACCCGCCGAAAAGGAAGAAAAAGTTATGAAAGTTGTATCGTCCGTAAGGGAAGACTCACGCCCTCAAAACTGTGGGTGAGTCTTATCAGGGGTGAATAAGACTCATCCATGGCAACAGGCAGCAAGGAGAGAGGAAAAACACACACCATTTTTAGACCACATCATCAAAATTGTGGGTGAGTCTTATCAGGGGTGAATAAGACTCATCCATAACAACACAGATGAGTAAAAGAAACACTACACAACGCCACATTTAGACCCAATCATCACAATCAAGAGTCTTTCCAGAGGACACACAACTTCCAAGGACCTTCATCACGACAGCCAAGGTACATATAAAACAAAACGGATTTACATTATTTCTTTACTTACTTAATTAACTTACTTTCTTGATCATTTTATTCTCTCTCTCTCTCTCTCTCTCTCTCTCTCTCCTATCCCTATTCTCTTCCCTACCTTCCTTCCTTCCTTCCTTCCTTCCTTCTTTCCTCCCTTCCTTCCTTCTTTCCTTCCTTCCTCCCTTCCTTCCTTCTTTCCTTCCTTCCTCCCTTCCTTCCTTCTTTCCTTCCTTCCTCCCTTCCTTCTTTCTTTTCTCCCTTCAACCCTTCTTTTTTTCTTTCCTCCATCCCCACTCCAGCACTACTCCGCTAGCTACCTACTCCCCCTCCACATTCCCCTCTCCTTCTCCACTTCTTCTCCACTCCACTACCACTGCAAGTTCCACATTACCCTTGCACTCCTTCCCTACTCCTCAAATCCTTTAATCAGCTTACAATTCCACCACTCCACTGTCACTCCCTTTCCATACTCCTCTTCCATTTTGTCCACACCACCGCACCCCATTTTCTCCCTACTTCCTCTCCACTGACACAACTGACATACCCTGACTTAACTGACTATGCTGACCCTGTCTTAACTGACCATGCTGACCCTGACTTTCAACTCCCTATGCTGACCCCCACTTCACCTCTACACTCTTCTAACTGACGATGCTGACCCGACATACTGTCGGGGTGGAGCATAAACAATTAATGCTTGACTGTTTAGGTTAAGACGCAGACCGTGCCTTTAAAAGAAATGTCCGAGATTAAAAAGAAGAGAAGGATGCTGATAAAGTTGTACCCTCCCAATAAGAAGCAGACTGACACCGTCAAAATTATGGTTAGAGTCTAGTTTGGGGTGGTAGGATTCAACCATAACAAGACGGGACACAGAGATAGGATAAACAAGCAACAAATACACATCACCTTTGGACCTGAACGCCGACGAAATTATGGGCGAGTCTTATCAGGGGTGAATACGACTCAATCATAACGAGATGGCACTCAGAAATAGGATAAACAAGAAACAAGTACACATCACCTTTGGACCTGAACGACAACGAAATTATGGGCGAGTCTTATCAGGGGTGAATATGACTCAACCATAACGAGATGGCACTCAGAGAAAAGGGTGAAAAAAGTACACAATAATCTGCAGATCCTAACACATCAACATCAAGAGGGAGTATTACCCGGCGACAAAACACACTGCAAGAACCTTCAACCAAACAGCACGATTCGGTACAAGACACGATCAAAACACGACACGGAATTTCAAGGCAAGCTGACGGAGTGTGATGCTGACCCTGTCTTAACTGACGGGGTGGGATGCTGACCCTGACTTACTCTCGGGGTGGGATGCTGACCCTGTCTTAACTGACGGGGTGGGACGCTGACCCTGTCTTAACTGACGGGGTGGGATGCTGACCCTGACTTACTCTCGGGGTGGGATGCTGACCCTGTCTTAACTGACGGGGTGGGATGAATATAAAGAAAAGAAAATGAGTTGTTGCGATGGTTTAGTTTTATCGACAAAGGAATCAAGTTTTATCGACAAAGGAATCAAGTTTTAGGACACGAAGAAAGGAAAATATGAGTTTTTGCGATGGTTTTAGTTTTATCGACAAAGGAATCAAGTTTTATCGACAAAGGAATCAAGTTTTAGGACACAAAGGAAGGAAAATATGAGTTTTTGCGATGGTTTAGTTTTATCGACAAAGGAATCAAGTTTTAGGACACAAAGAAAGGAAAATATGAGTTTTTGCGATGGTTTAGTTTTATCGACAAAGGAATCAAGTTTTAGGAACAAAAAACTCTGAGTTCAGCGAAAAGAAAGATTTGAAAAGACTGTCAAGATTAAAAAGAAGGGAAGGCTGTTGATAAAGTCGTACCCGCCGAAAAGGAAGAAAAAGTTATGAAAGTTGTATCGTCCGTAAGGGAAGACTCACGCCCTCAAAACTATGGGTGAGTCTTATCAGGGGTGAATAAGACTCATCCATGGCAACAGGCAGCAAGGAGAAAGGAAAAACACACACCATTTTTAGACCACATCATCAAAATTGTGGGTGAGTCTTATCAGGGGTGAATAAGACTCATCCATAACAACACAGATGAGTAAAAGAAGCACTACACAACGCCACCTTTAGACCCAATCATCACAATCAAGAGTCTTTCCAGAGGACACACAACTTCCAAGGACCTTCATCACGACAGCCAAGGTACATATAAAACAAAACGGATTTACATTATTTCTTTACTTACTTAATTAACTTACTTTCTTGATCATTTTATTCTCTCTCTCTCTCTCTCTCTCTCTCTCTCCTATCCCTATTCTCTTCCCTTCCTTCCTTCCTTCCTTCCTTCCTTCCTTCTTTCCTTCCTTCCTCCCTTCCTTCTTTCTTTTCTCCCTTCAACCCTTCTTTTTTTCTTTCCTCCATCCCCACTCCAGCACTACTCCGCTAGCTACCTACTCCCCCTCCACATTCCCCTCTCTTTCTCCACTTCTTCTCCACTCCACTACCACTGCAAGTTCCACATCACCCTTGCACTCCTTCCCTACTCCTCAAATCCTTTAATCAGCTTATCATTCCACCACTCCACTGTCACTCCCTTTCCACACTCCTCTTCCATTTTGTCCACACCACCGCACCCCATTTTCTCCCTACTTCCTCTCCACTCCACAAACTCCATCATCACACTCCTACTCCCTCTCCACTCCTTTGCCATTCCCCAAACATGACAAACCACCACTTTCAAACTCCCTCCTCCCTCCCTCTCTCCCCTTCACAAACCCCACCACCTCTTTTCCTACTCCGCCTTTACTCCCAAAACTCCACAACCACGTTCCTACCACCTCCAAACTCCATAACCCCCCCTCCATCTCTTTCCTAATCCTCCCCACTCCATTCCTACTGCCCAAATCCCCCACCATCAACACCCGACTCCTCCCTACTCCCCCCACTCCCTTCACTACTACACCGCCCCCCTCAAGCAGATTATTAGCGGTTTACAGTGCCGTGCTGGGGCCAATTAACAGAGGTACTCCACTCCACTTCACTCCCGCCCCTCCAGTGACCAGGGAGGGCGTGAGGGATGGGAGGCAGACATGCACACTCCGAGGGAAGGGAAGGGAAGGGAAGGGAAGGGATGGGATGGCATGTTGAGGGATGTGAAGGGAAAGGAATGGAATAAAGGAGGGGAAGAAAGGAGGGAAAGAGAAGAGAAGGGAAGGGAAGGGAAGGGAAGGGAAAGGAAGGGATGAGATGGGACGGGATGGGATGGAATGGGATGGAGAAGGAAGGGAAGGGAAGGGCAAGGGAAAAGGGAGGGAGGGATGGAATTAAAGACAAAGGAAAGGGAAAGGAAGAAAAGGGGGAAGGAAAAGAGAAAAGGAATGAGATGAGTGGAAGTAAAAGATAAATGAAAGAAAGGAGGGCGGGAAAGAACTTATGAAGGAAAGCGTTGATGAAGAGAAAGAATAAAAGAGAAGAAAAACAGAAAACTAAGAGAAGGAGAAAAATAAGGGAAGGTAGGGAAGACGATGGGAAGGATAAGGTAAGGGAATATGGTGAAGGAAGAAAAGGAAGAAGAGAGGGGAATGAAATGTAAGGACAGGTGAGGCAAAAGGTAGAGGTATGGAAGGGAAGAAGGTAAGAGGGGAGAGGGAAGGTAGGAGAGGGGGAGGGGAGGTAGAGTCAAGGTGTGGGGGGGGAAGGGGAGGATAAATGGGTTTCTTAATTAGTTTTGTAGGTGAACAGGTGAACTATTTAATATCTAAGGGCGTGAGTTAAGTGGTGTGCGTGTGGGTGTGTAAAGTGTGTGTGTGTGTGTGTGTGTGTGTAGTGGTAGTAGTGGTAGTAGTAGTAGTGGTAGTAGTGGTAGTAGTAGTAGTAGTAGTAGTTGTTGTTTTTGTTGTAAAAGTAGAAGTAATGAGCATTTTTTTCTATTTTTCAGACCAATAATGATGATATAAACGAACTAATAACAATAATGATGTTGATAATGATGATGATGATGATGATGATGATGATATAAAAAAAATGTTCACCTGACTCACACGTGGCCAGGTGACACAAGCCTGACTAATTAACCAGAGTGTGTCTCCAGGTGTGGCGGCGAAGGCGAGTGTCCGAGTGCCTGCCTGCCCCTCCGGCCTGGCTGAGTGACTGGCCAATTAGCCGACTGACTGAAGGCCCAATTAGCCGACGAGGACGAATGGCCGCCTCGCTAAATGGCGGCCTAATGACGGGGCGACGGTGATTCACAGGACAAACACCATAACAGCGAAGACTGATTTGCTAGACGTCCTTTAATTTTTTACACGTGCGAAATTGTTTTAGCTGAGAATAAAAATAAGGAATAAAGAGTAGTTAGTTGACAAGTTCCTCCATTACTCTATTATGACACCTTACCTAACCTAACCTAGTCTGACCTAACCTAACCTTACCTTACCTTACCTTACCTAACCTTACCTTACCTTACCTTACCTTACCTTACCTAACCTAACCTAACCTAACCTAACCTAACCTAACCTAATCTTACCTTACCTTACCTTACCTTACCTTACCTTACCTAACCTAACCTAACCTAACCTAACCTAACCTTACCTTACCTTACCTTACCTTACCTTACCTTACCTTACCTAACCTAACCTAGTCTGACCTAACCTAACCTTACCTTACCTTACCTAACCTTACCTTACCTTACCTTACCTTACCTTACCTTACCTAACCTAACCTAACCTTACCTTACCTAACCTAACCTAACCTAACCTAACCTTACCTAACCTAACCTTACCTAACCTAACCTAACCTTATCTTACCTTACCTAACCTAACCTTACCTAACCTAACCTAACCTTATCTTACCTTACCTTACCTAACCTAACCTAACCTTACCTAACCTAACCTTACCTAACCTAACCTTACCTTATCTTACCTTACCTTACCTAACCTAACCTAACCCAGCCTAGGCCAGCTATTATCAATCTCTTTTTTACACCTACGAAATTGTTTTAGCTGAGAATAAAGAATAAGGAATAAAGATTAGTTAGTTGACAAATTTCTCCCTTAATTTTTTGACACCTAACTTATTCCAACCTAACCCAGCTATTATCAATCTTTTTTTGGAGATATCACGCATAAAACACCTATTTTTTCTTTCGTTTTCTTCTTTTTCTTTCTTTGTCAACCGCATCATTAGTTATTTTTTACTGAAGCAAAATAGAAAACATCTCTACTTTAACGATCTATAAATAAGGAACAATAAAACACCAAAACCAACCCGATTAATCTAAATGAAAAGAAAAATAACATACATACATACATACATACATACATACATACACACATACATACATACATACACACATACATACATACATATATCAAACAAACAAAAACAGAATCAAGAAAACAAACATTCACTTCCATTTTCACGTTTTTTTTTTTTGTTTTTTGTTTTTTTGTTGTTGTTTACTTAAAAGAAACGGCACTAAACTAAGACAAGTGTGTGTGTGTGTGTGTGTGTGTGTGTGTGTGTGTGTGTGTGTGTGTGTGTGTGTGTGTGTGTGTGTGTGTGTGTTTCTTGCGTGCGTGCGTGTGGAGCAACAGCAGTCCACTCCCCTCATCCCCCACCCCCACCCCAAGGCTTCGGGCGTCGGGCAGGGCTTATCGGCGGCCCACTCAGCCTTATCAGCCCTACCGTCAGCCCGCTAAGCCCACAGGAGACTCGAAGGGAAAGGGGAGAAAGGGAAGAGGGAGGAGGAGGACTGAGGAAGGGGGAGCTAGGAGAGACTGGTGGAGAGGGAGGAGGGTTGGGGGTAAGGCAAGGTACGGTAAGGTAAGGGTTGGGGGGAGTGGCAAGGGGGGTGAGGGGGGGGTGCTGGGGGGGTATGGGTCTGCAGCCTCAGGGATCAACAAAGACGAGAGATGCAAATCGAGAAACCCCAATTACAATGGTTCTTAATTATCTGAGGAGGAGGAGGAGGAGGAGGAGGAGGAGGAGGAGGAGGGAGATGCAGAGAAAAGAAAGGAAGGAAGGGAAGGAAGGGAAGGAAGAGATGGGAAAGGAAGGAAGGAAAGAAAGAAAAGGAAGGAAGATAAGATGGAAGGAAGGAATGAAAGAAAGAAAGGAAGGAAGGAAGGAAGGAAGGAAGGAAGGAAGGAAGGAAAGGAAAGGAAGAAAGGAAGAAGGAAAGGAAAGGAAGGAAGGAAGGAAGGAAGGAAGGAAAGGAAGGTGATGAAAGGGAAAGGAAGATAAGGTTAAAATGGAAGGAAGAGAGGAAGGAAGGAAGGAAGGAAGGAAGGAAGGAAGGAAGGAAGGAAGGAAAGGAAAGGAAGGGAAGGGAAGGGAAAGGAAGGGAAGGGAAGGGAAGGGAAGGGAAGGGAAGGGAAGGGAAGGGGAAAGAAAAGAAAGGGAAGAAGAAGAAAGAGAAATGAAGAGAAACAAAGAGAAGAGAAGAAAGGAAAATGGAAGAGAGCAAGATTGAAGAGAAAGAAAGACAAGAGGAAGAGAAAAGAGAAAATAAAAGTAATTAATCTTAAAAAAAAAAACGAAAACAAACACAAATAGAAGAGAGGAGCAAACAGGAGACAAAAAATTGGAAGGTGAAAAGAAAAGTTAACAGGTACACGAAGCTAAAAAAAAAAGTAGAAAACAATTATAAAAAAGACAAAAAAAAACAAATCAGCTTTTCAATTTAGCGACTGTTCTTTTTTTTTCTGCCCCGTGAACCTGGAGGGAAGAAAACGCCGGAGGAGGAGGAGGAGGAAGAGAAAGTGGAGGAATAGGAAGGAGGGAAAGAGAAGAAAGTTAAGAAGGAAATGGATGAAAGGAAGAAAAAGTAGGTGAAGAAAATAAAGAAGGGAAAGGAATGGAGAGAAAGAAGAAAGGGATAACAAAGGGAAGGAAAAGAGAAAGAGAAAGGAGGAGAAAGAGAGGAAAGAAGAGAAAGGGACAGAGAGAAAATAAGAAAATGCAAACCAAAACAAATGAAAAAGGAAAAGAAGATAACAGGAAAAAGAGAGAGAGAGAGAGAGAGAGAGAGAGAGAGAGAGAGAGAGAGAGAGAGAGAGAGAGAGAGAGAGAGAGAGAGAGAGAGAGAGAGAGAGAGAGAGAGAGAGAGAGAGAGAGAGAGAGAGAGAGAGAGAGAGCGTGCTGGCATAACAAAGGAAATACCTGTTAATTACGACTTGACATAATAGGCGCCATTACGTTATCTCGCCTGCCATAAAAAAAAGACTCGTTCCTAAAGAGGCAAGATAAATTTCCCTCGTAATTAACCATTTGTACGAATCGGGGGACACGGACTTTATATGGGCAGGGGCAGGGGAGGGGGGGGGAGGAAGGGGGTAGTGAGAGGTTCTTCATTCGGTGGGGTTGGGGAAGAGGGTTGAGGGAAGGGGATGAAGATGGGGGTAGTGAATGAGGTACTTCATTCGGTGGGGGTTGAGGGAAGAGGGTTGAGGAGGAAGGGGATGAAGATGGGGGTAGTGAGAGGTTCTTCATTCGGTGGGGGTTGGGGGAAGGGGGTTGAGGGGAAGGGGATGAAGATGGGGGTAGTGAGAGAGGTTCTTCATTCGGTGGGGGTTGGGGGAAGAGGGTTGAGGAGGAAGGGGATGAAGATGGGGGTAGTGAGTGAGGTTCTTCATTCGGTGGGGGTTAGGGGAAGGGGATTGAGGGGAAGGGGATGAAGATGGGGGGTAGTGAGAGAGGTTTTTTATTCTTTCTCTTTCTTTCTTTCTTTCTTTCTTTTTTCTTTCTCTTTTTCTTTCTATTCTTCAACTCATTCCTTCCTCACTCCCTCATTCATTCTTCACTCCCTCTTCCCTCGTCATTCTTCATTCCCTCTTCCCTCACTCCACAACTTCCCTCCCTCATTTTTTCTTCTCTAGATTCCTCATTTTCCTCAACTTTTCTCTATTGTCTTCTTTTCCTTTCATTTATTTCACCCCTTTCCTACTCCTTCCTTCCTTCCCTCCTTCTCTTCTCCTTTCATCTCCCCACACCGTTCCTAGACGCATTTTCTCTCATTCTCTCTTTCTCCCTTCATCTAGGTCTCCTCCTCCACCTATCGCTTCTTGCTACTCCTTTCCCCTTCTGTTCTCTCCTCCCTTCATCTTCGCTGGCCGTCATCCCATCACCGCATCTTCTAACTATTATTTTGTTTACGTCTGGTCTGAAGCTTATAACGGTGGGCTTTCTTGATAGGTTGGCCCCAGCCCGTTAATGGCGCAGGCAAGTGTTTTATAGTGGTGTCATCTTGCTTGGCTCATGCTGTCCCACCCACTTCCAATCTCATCTTTGCCCCTCTAGAGTCCGGGTTGATATGTGGTCTTCAGGACAGTATGTGGGTAGTCTTAGGTCACTCAACGATGACTGAAAATTGCCAGCTTGTTGCGGCGGGCGGGATTTGAACCCCGGTCCTCCGAGACACAACGCCCTCACGCTAACCACTCAGCCACCGCCTCCCCTTCATCTTCTCATTCCCAACGCACCTTCGTCCTGTACATACTCCTATTTCCCTTTCTCCTCCCTCTACCTTCTCCTAATTCTACTCCTCCCATTTATGCTACTCAAAGACACGCTACCTTCACCCCACTCCCCGACCTAGGACTGGTGGTGGTGGTGATGGAAGTAGTGGTGTTGTGGTGGTGGTGGGGGGGGTGATGGGGGTAGGTAGCCCGTGTGGTGGTGAGGGGGGGGAGCGGCCGGGGCGGGTTATAGGGCTCGCCACGGCCATGATGACGCTAATAAAATGATACAACGGGGAATTAAAATAATAAAACTAAGCAGGCCGTCCATCACGCGGTAAAGAGGTGGCTGCCAGGACTCCACTCAAGGGGGGGGGGGGGGAGGGGGGTGTCGGTAGTAGAGTGAATTAGAGAGGAGAGTTAGTGAAGAAAGAAGAGAAGAGGAGAGAAAAAAAGGTGGGTACTGGGTGAAGAGGAGGAGGGGGAGGAGGAGGGGGAGGAGGGTGCCGGTAGTAGAGTGAATTAGAGAGGAGAGTTAGTGAAGAAAGAAGAGAAGAGGAGAGAAAAAAAGGTGGGTACTAGTGAAGAAGAGGAGGAGGAGGAGGAGGAGGAGGAGGGGGAGGGGGGTGTCGGTAGTGGAGTGAATTAGAGGAGAGTTAGTGAAGAAAGAAGAGAAGAGGAGAGAAAAAAAGGTGGGTACTAGTGAAGAAGAGGAGGAGGAGGAGGAGGAGGAGGGGGAGGAGGGTGCCGGTAGTGGAGTGAATTAGAGGAGAGTTAGTGAAGAAAGAAGAGAAGAGGAGAGAAAAAGACGAGTACTGGGTGAAGAAGAGAAAATGTGGAAGGAAGGGAAGGAGGAAGAGGGAAAGGAAGAAGAGAGAGTGGAAGAAAAGAAGAGGAGGGGGGAGAGGTGAGGAGAAGATGTGGCGGTAGCGGAGTGAATTAGTGAGTTAGTGAGGAAGAAAAGAGAAGAGAAGTAGGGAGAAAAGAGAAGGTACTGAGTGAAGAGAAAACTCGAAAGCAGGAAAAGGAGGAAAAGAAAAAAGAAAAATAAGAACAATAACAATAATGAAAATAAAAACAGGAATTAGAATATGAAAACAAATAAAAAACGACTGAGAGAGAGAGAGAGAGAGAGAGAGAGAGAGAGAGAGAGAGAGAGAGAGAGAGAGAGAGAGAGAGAACACCTGTTTCATGAATAATACATCAGATCATTAACAGCATGCGCAGGTGACGGCCTCTCCCTTATCTTCCCTCCCTCCCTCTCTCCCTCCCTCCCTCCCTCCACCCTCCCTTCCTCCCTCCCTCTCTCCCTCCCGCCCTTCCTCCATTTACAGTCTACTTTCCTCCCCCAATGTCTATAAACAACTTCCTTTTGAATATATCTTGAAAATCAGGTTTTATTTCGTGCATTACTGGTGTGTGTGTGTGTGTGTGTGTGTGTGTGTGTGTGTGTGTGTTTATGTATGTATGAATGTATGTATGTATGCATGATATTCTCTCTCTCTCTCTCTCTCCCTTGTCTACACATTTACTACTCTCAATGAACTCTCTCACTCCCTCACTCTCTCCAATTTCCTCCGCCTCCTCCTCCTTCTCCCCCCCCCCCCCCCGCAGTAATGGCCGCCTTATATGGTCGGAGTTAATTTGTTCAGTCCAATAAAGCAATAAAATTAATGCGAGTGTCACGACCCTTACTTCCACATGGCCAGCAGCTGCGTCTCTCTCTCTCTCTCTCTCTCTCTCTCTCTCTCTCTCTCTCTCTCTCTCGTTCTCGTTCTCGTTCTCGTTCACTCTGTCTCTTTCTGTCTCATCTCTGTTTCTGTCTTTCTTTTTGTCTCTTTCTGTCTGTCTGTGTCTCTGTCTGTCTGTATATCTGTCTGTCTGTCTCTGTCCCTGTCTGTGTGTATCTGTCTGTATCTATGTGTCTCTCTCTGTCTATATCTCTGTCTCTCTGTCTCTGTCTCTCTGTCTGTGTCTGTGTGTGTCTGTGTTTCTGTTTGTCTCTTCCTCGTTCTCTCCTCTCCTCTCCTCTCCTCTCCTCTCCTCTCCTCTCTCTCTCTCTCTCTCGACACCTTTTTTCCTTTCATTCAATTTTTTTCTGCAAAGTTAACGATTTATTTTTTCCCCTTATTGCCTTTTTTTCCCTCTTAGATTTATGGTTTCATTACCCAAAGCTCTCAATACACCTTTTTCCCCTTTAACTACGTATTGATAGCGTCATTAAGCTACTAAGAACAGGTCATTTAACGGCTGCTTCTAATGGTTTTCTTCCTGCCCCAAAAAATCTCTCCTTGATCCATCTCACGAGGGCAAAGAAACCGTGTTGGAAAAGCTCATCCAATCAAGTTTGTAGAGTTCAGGGATTCGCATTTGCACACCTGAAGAAATTGCCTTGCACACCTGAAGAAAGTTATATATTATTTCTTTTTTTTACTTTTGCGTGTCTGAAATCGAGATAGTTTTTTTAGTGAACTGGTGGCAAAGAGAAGAGGTGAGGGAGGAATAAAACGAAGTGGGGGGAGGGAGGGGAGGTTCTTTCGAGAGGACAGAGATGAAGACGAGTTGGTTAAAAGATTCATATTCAATTTATACTTATCACTGGGGTAGAAGAGGGAAGAGAGGAGTGAAAGAGAATACTATTTAAGAAAGACTAAGTAACACAGTTTAAACCTATATCGGAGGTGTTTAAGAGAGGAAAGGGATGAGGAGGAGGAGGTTAAGGGATACATATTAAGTTTATCAATATCACTGGAGAACTTAAGGTAATAGGAAGGGGTATATTAACTAAGGTAAGAGAGATTAGATAACATTGTATTAACCTATATGGGAAGTGTTTAAGAAAGGAGAGGGATGAGGAGGGGTAGGTTAGATTATACATACTAAGTTTATTAATATCACTGGAGAAACTAAGGTAAAAGAGGATGAAAAGGAAGGAGTATAACAACTAAGGAAAGAGAGATTAGATAACACTATTAACCCATATGGAAAGTGTTTAAGAAAGGAGAGGGATGAGGAGGGGTAGGTTAGACTATACATACTAAGTTTATTAATATCACTGGAGAACTTGAGGTAAAAGAGGATGAAAAGGAAGGAGTATAACAACTAAGGTGAGAGAGATTAGATAACACTGTATTAACCTATATGGGAAGTGTTTAAGAAAGGAGAGGGATGAGGAGGGGTAGGTTAGATTATACATACTAAGATTATTAATATCACTGGAGAAACTAAGGTAAAAGAGGATGAAAAGGAAGGAGTATAACAACTAAGGAAAGAGAGATTAGATAACACTGTATTAACCCTTATGGGAAGTGTTAATGAAAGGAGAGGGATTCGGAGGAGCAGGTTAGATTATACATACTAAGTCTATTAATATCACTGGAGAACTTGTGGTAAAAGAGGATGAAAAGGAAGGAGTATAACAACTAAGGTAAGAGAGATTAGATAACACTGAATTAACCTTTCTTTTTTTACAGCGGATACAGTGCAAGGGCGTAAAAAAAAAAAAAAAACAATAATGAAAAAAAAAGCCCGCTACTTACTGCTCCTGAATAGAGTCGAGTGCCCAAAAAGAGAAATATGTAAAGTGTTCATGAAAGGACAGGGATGAGGAGGATTAGGTTAGATTATACATATTAAGTTTTCATCCCCATAGGACAAGAGGCAAGGTATAGGAGGGAGGTGAGGAGGGAAAGAACAGCTAAGGTAAGTGAGATTAGGTGACCCTGTTTTAACCCATAGTGGTGTTTTTTTTTTTTACGACAGAGACAGCTCAAGGGCACACAAAAAAGGAAACAATAATAATAAAAAGCCCGCTACTCGCTGCTGCTCCTAAAAAAGAATCCAAAGAGGTGGCCGAAAGAGAGGTCAATTTCGGGAGGAGAGGTGTCCAGATAATCATGAGCAGCCAATATATGTAAAAATAAGTAAAGTTTAAAGCATATACTATTACTACGCGTGACCTCGGTGCTAATCTCCGTTATATTAGCCTCGAGTTTCACCATACCAGCTGTCGGTCATCAATGTGTCATCCTTTTGAATTAAACTCCGTCGCAAAAAAAAACTTTAAATGGTCTCCTCGAAATGTTTCTTGGTAATATTAAAGCAAACCCCGCGACATATGTGCAAATGTGTGTGTGTGTGTGTGTGTGTGTGTGTGTTGCATGCCTACACTCAATCATCATCACACACACACACACACACACACACACATACACACACATACACACACACACACATACACACACACACATGATCACCATTAACACGATCTAATTTTCCAGGACAAACACAAACAGGTAGAAATAATTACCTGAGTAAACAAAAAGGTGTAGACAGGTGAGAGAGAGAGAGAGAGAGAGAGAGAGAGAGAGAGAATAAAACACTGTAATATATTCGCATTACGCTGTATCCGCCCAACGTTATATCCGGAATTTCGTTATACGTTCGCTTTACGTTATATATTTAGCGTTAACGAGGTCGACGGTCTAATGAGGAGGCGGATTAACGTCAGCCGGTTAGTTACGTGCGGGCAATTAGGTCGTTAAGGGGAACTCTCTCTCTCTCTGTCTGTCAGTCTGTCTGTCTGTCTGTCTGTCTGTCTGACTGTCTGTCTGTCTGTCTGTCTCTCTCTCTCTCTCTCTCTCTCTCTCTCTCATTTATCTTCTTTTCATTCTTTTTTTTTGGGTTGGATTCTTTTCTCTCTCTCTCTCTCTCTCTCTCTCTCTCTGATGGCTGCTAACGATAAAAATAACGAGTAATGGACATGTTTCGAGCCTCCCTCTCTCCCTGCCTTCCCCCCTTCACCCACTTCCCTATGCAAGACTTATCCACCAGGACGCGTGAATCACCAGTTCTCGAGGGGATGATGACGGCGTATGGTGATGGGGAAGAGTGAAGGGTGAAAGATGATGACTGTGATGGGGTGTGATGGTGACGAGGAGGAGGATAGGGATGACTAGTGAGGGGGAAAGGAAGGAAGGAAGCAGTTATTTCTTTGCCCCTTTTCGCCAGTCTGAGAAGTTATGAGAAAAGAGGATGAGAGTAAAGAGGTGTTCATCAGGTGTGATATTCATGGAAGGGTCTCAGGGTATAGCGAGGGTAGAGTTGAAATGCGAGGGACAACCAGTGATTTCTTGTCTAGTTCGTCAGTCTTAGAACGTATAAAAGACGAAAACGTCAGAAAAATAAAGTGTTGATTGGGTTTGAAGTTGACGATATAAGCGTTTCAGATTTTGACAAGGATGGAGTTAAAATGCAAGGGACAAGTGCTCATTTCCTCGCCCTTTCGGTCAATCTCAGAAGTGATAAAAAAAAAGAACAGCATCGAAACATGACGCGTTGATGGAGTTTGATGATGTAGATCAGGGGTTCCCAACCTTTTCGTTCCTCTGTACCCCTTGGGCATTTTTATAGGTTTCCGTGTACCCCTAAAAATTTAGGATAAAAAACGGTGAAATTGTAATATTTTCATATTATTTTATAATGAAATATGTATGTGTAGACTGATGATATAATTTAAATAAGTTTTGCTTACTAAAATGAGGAAATTGAAAAAAAAACATGACATTGTGCAATTTGAATGCAGATTAAAACACCATGTATTGTACATTAGTGGTTATTCTCTCGGACCCAATGTACCCCCTGAAAAGTGCAAATGTACCACTGGGGGTACATGTACCCCAGGTTGGGAACCCCTGGTGTAGATGAAAGTGTTTTAGAATGTAACAAGGATGGAGTTGGAATGAAAGAGACAAGCAGTAACTTCCTCGACTTTTCGTCAGTTTCAGAAGTGATAAAAAAATGAAAAGCATCAGAACATGACGTGTTGGTGGGTTTGATGTTGTCGAAGAAAACGTTTCAGAATATAAGTAGGATGAAGTTGAAATGCGAGGGACGGGCCGTCATTTCCTTGCCCTTTTCGCTAATCTAAGAATGTACATAAGTGCAAATTGAGCCCGAGAGACTACGTAAGGTGTTGATGGCAGTAGGTGAGGAGGAAAAGTCTTGCATATATAACAAGGGTAGAGGAGATAAGGGGAGGGATGAACAGTTATTTCCTCGCCCTTTTTGCCAGTCTGGGAATACATAAGGAAGATCATCACAAAACAGGGTGCTGATGGAGTTTGACGTTAAGGGAAACTACAATATATATAAGAAGGATATAGACGAAATGTGAGGGTTAAGCACTTGTTTCCTCGCCCTCTTTACTAGTTTGAGAATCCATAAGGAAGAGCATCAGAGAAAAGGGTGTTGGTAGAATTTAGCGTCAAGAAGAGGAATGAAAGAAAAGAATATATAAGTGATTGGTTTTGATCATGATTAAAAGAGGAAGAGGAAGAGGAGGAGGGGAGGAGGGGGTTTACTCAGGAGAGAAGTGAAGAGGAAGGAAGAAATCAACAGGTAAAGTAAAGGGGAAACTATACAAATTCAATACGGGTACTAAAATATTGTGAAGGGTAAGCAGTTATTTTTCTCGTCCATTTTGCTTATTGAAGAACATATGGAAATGAACATCGGAGAAAAGGTTTTAAGAGATTAGTTGTCGAAGGGAAACTTAAACTACAACGACGATAGAAATGAAAAGCGAGGAAAAACGAATCAACTTTTCACTCTGTCCTTAAACCTTTGTGAACATATGAAAATGACCATCAGAAAAAAAGGTGTTAATGACAATACTTCAAAACATGACAAGGATAAGAAAAGAAAAACAAGGCAAAAACAGACATTTCTCAACACCATCCCCCCCCCCCCTTTTTTTTTAACCAATCTGAGAACGTCTACAAAATAACCACTAGCATACAACGAAGAGGAGTTGAGGATGATGGGGCTTTTGTGGTGTTGATGGAAACGGTTCAAAATAATGATGGCGGTGATGACAGCTACGACGAGGGTGATGATGAAGTTGACGGTGATGATGTTGATGATGTTGATGTTGCATAAAGAGGTGGACAGGTACGGTGTTTTCCTCCCCTTCCTCTCACCTTCCTGCGCTCACCTGGATAACTCAAAACAGGTAAAGAGGACCACAAAAAAGGGACCATCTAAGTGTGGGATCATAAGTGACGTAGAGAAAATAAGTAAGTGGTTGTAGTATCTTGCCCTTCCTCTTACCTGCCTAAAATCACCTGGATGAGAGAGAGAGAGAGAGAGAGAGAGAGAGAGAGAGAGAGAGAGAGAGAGAGAGAGAGAGAGAGAGAGAGAGAGAGAGAGAGAGAGAGAGAGAGAGAGAGAGAGAGAGAGAGAGAGAGAGTATACATGGGCCTGAATGATCTTGAAGAACTTAAAATAATGAGTGGGTACTGTTTTGTGAGACATTAAGAAAACGACGTAAAAAGAAATAAAGAAAAAAGAAAAATAGCTTAAAATACAACAGAAAAATGAGATATACCGATGAGACTACAGAAAATAAGATATACAGAATAAGATATACTGAAGACAAAGAAATACAAACCATAAAGTAGAGAAAAATAAGGAAAAATAACATATATACAACTAAAGATATACAGAGAAATACACAGAAAAAATAATAAAAAATAAATGTAGAGGGAGAAAATAAAAAGTGAGGCGGAAAATGTATAACTACACCAAAAAAAAAAAAGCTAAAAACATCGAATGAGGAGAGGAGGATCGAATCGGGGAAGAGGATCAAATAGCATTCCCTCGTGGTGTTGAGAGGACGTAATGGGAGGTGGCGCGAGGTGATCCCCTTAAGACAAGAGTGCCAATCTCCATATTTCTGGCGGCTGGGCAATGGGCGGGAGGGTGAGGTAGGGGCGGCGAGGTAGGGGAAGAAGGCAAGGTAAGGAAAGGCAAAGTAGGGTGTTTTCGAGGTAGGGGAAGGCGAGGGGCGGGAAGGTGAGACAAGGCGAGGCAGGTATTGTGAGAGTGGCTACCTCGCTCACCTGAAGATACCGAGGGGCAGAAAAAGGTGAGGAATGAATAACCTTTTCCCTCACTCCTTATGCATTTGAGAACATATGAAAACTGGCAACGAGGAATAAAGGTGTTGATGGATATATTTCAAAACATGACAAGAATAAGATGCGAGTATAAGATCACCTCCTCCTCTCTTTCAATCACTCCTCTGAACTCTTTTTTATTATTGGAACAGTGATTGGCGGGTTTTTCTTCATTATTGTTTTCTTCTTCTTTTTTTTTTGTTTGTTTTTTTGCCTTTGAGATGTTTGCTGTGAAAAAAAAAAAAAAGCTACGACTCTCGCGTCATCCACGGTTCAGCGGCTCCGGGAAGTGCCAATCACGGAGCCACTTCACATATTTGCACCCCGTCACCTCGCTGGCTCCCTCATTGGCTTTCCATAGGCTGGCGGGAGTCTGGAGGAGGCTGATTAGCTGGTTGGGTGGCTGTCTGGCTGGTTGGTACTCCCCACGCGACGGGGCAGCGTGGGGACGGGAATGGTCAACGCCTTGGGTGGGGAAGACCTGTCATGCATCCCTGAGTTGTCCATGGCTCCCCACCCTCCTCTTCCCCACCCTCCTCGCTCCTCCTCCTCTTAGCCACCCCCTCCCCATCTTCCTCCTCTTGTTCTACTGTTTGTCCTCTTCAGCTTGGCCTATGTCACCGAGTATTCTTCCTTTTTTTGTCTTCATCACAGCCTTTTCGTTCTCATCTCCCCAACCTCCTCCTCCTCCTCCTCCCCTACTCTAGCCTCTTTCCCGGTCGTACTCCACCTCCTCCAACACTTCCACATTTCTCTTCTCCCTCTTCTCCTTCCACATCCATATTCCCACCTCCCCTATAAGCACAAAGATATCCTCCTATCTCACTAACTGTAGCTTATCTCCCCTTCTCCTTCCCCTCCCCTACCATCCTACCTAACCTTTCCCCAACCACTGCAATCATACACAGCTCCCCATTTCAATCCTTCCTCTACCCTTCCTTTCCCCTCCCCTCCCTTCCCATGCAGCTCCTTCCCTTCCCCTCCCACCCCAACACATACATTGCCCCTTTCCCTACCATGCTACCTAACCTTTCCCCAACCACTTCAATCATACACAGCTCCCCATTTCAATCCTTCCTCTACCCTCCCTCCCCATGCAGCCCCTTCCCTTCCCCTCCCACCCCAACACATACATTGTCCCCTTCACTCATCCCCGCCTCCTCCTCCTCCTCCGTCCTGGCAATCAGACCCGCGCGTCAGCCACGGAAATAATTATGACATGCCCTGCCAGGAATTAACAAGGCCCCGACATGCATATTCACGAGGGAGGGAACAGGAGGAGGAGGAGGAGGGAATGGAGGCAAAGTGTGTTAATTAATTTACAACGCACACACCTCCCACGTCTCGACCCCTACCTGCTGAGCCTCCTCCCCCTGCCCCCTACCCCCTTGCATAACCCCCTTAGCTCCTCAGGTGTAGTGGATTGGGTGCAGACAGGTGATGGGATGTGAAGTGGGTGGTTAAGTGGGTGGGTGGGTGGGTGGGAAGGAAGGAAGGTATGGGTGGTGCGTCTGGTGGGAGAGACAGAAGGAGGAGGATGAGAGAAAGGAATGAAGGAAGGAAACAGAGGAGATGGATGAAGAATGGAGATGGAGGAGAGATGGATGAATGAAAGTGAAGGAAGTGGAGAGAGTGAAGAAAAAGAAACTGAAGAATACGAAAATAACATAAAAAGATGAAGAAAATAAATAAACGAGGAAAAACACGAGAAAAAAAAGCAAAACACGAAAATAAAAAAACCAGAAAAATATAACCAAAGCCAAAGAGGAATAGAAAACAGACAAAAGCGGAACAAAGGAAGACAAGTGAATAAAGAAAACAAGAAAAAAATGAACATACTAAAAGACAAAAAATTAAAAGTGAAAAAAAAATATTACATGCATTGAGAGAGGGTGGAATTATAAGATACAGGAGGACCAATCTTGAAGGAACAGGATGAAGGGCTAAACCAGGAGCCAAGAGAGGTTTGCTGAAGGGACAGGAAGGGGTAGTTAGGGAAGGAAGGAAGGGATGGAAGGGTGGGGAAGAAGGGATGGAAGAAGGGAAGGGAAGGGATGGAAGGGTAGGGGAAGGGAAGGAAGGGATGGAAGGTGAAAAGGAAGGAAGGGAAGGGATGGAAAGGTAGTTAGGGAAGGAAGGAAGGGATGGAAGGGGTAGTTAGGGAAGGGAAGGGAAGGGATGGAAGGGTAGTTAGGGAAGGGAAGGAAGGGATGGAAGGTAGGGAAAGGGAAGGGAAGGAAGGATGGAAGGGGAAGGAAGGGAAGGGATGGAAGGAAGGGAAGGAAGGGAAGAAGGATGGAAGGAAAGGGATGGAAGGGGTAGTTAGGGAAGGGAAGGGATGGAAGGGGTAGTTAGGGAAGGGAAGGGAAGGGATGGAAGGGGTAGTTAGGGAAGGGAAGGGAAGGGATGGAAGGGGTAGTTAGGGAAGGGAAGGGAAGGGATGGAAGGGGTAGTTAGGGAAGGGAAGGGAAGGGAAGGGAAGGAAATTTGAGGTGAGGTGAGCTATTTAGAGTGACGAAGACAGACAGGTAAGATAAGGTAAGGTAACGTAAGGTAGGGTAAGGTAAGGTAAGGTAAGGTAAGGTAGGGAAATCAGTCAACCATCACGGGCGTACACCAATCAGTCAGTCATTACGGGCATACACCGGAGGACGCGTCGCCTCGCCCGCCCTATGACGCCAGCCAGCCCCGGGTGTCCCTCCGAGCAAATCTCTATGCAGGCGCCCTTCCCATACCAAGTGCCTACCTGCACGACCCATCACTCATTGAAGCCAGAAACTTCGTGGGCGCCCCCAAGGCCCACGGATAATACGCCTCGATTCAGTCTGTCCGAGTAATCGCGAATCTAATACAAAGTCATTACAGCGATATCCCACGATTCTTTTTTTTCTTTTTTTACAGCAGAGGAGACAGTGCAAGGGCGGAAAAAAAACTAATAAAAAAAAGCCCGCTACTTACTGCTCCTAAATAGAGAAGAGTGACCAAAAAGAGAAATCGGTTTCGGGAGGAGAGGTGTTCTGATACCCTGATACTAAGGCTCTGATTACTAAAGGCATCGATTCACCTCTAAAAGTCTCTGTATACTGTCAACGTCTTAGTCATGGAGCAAGATAGCAAGCACAAGCGATTAATGTAAGGTAAACAGAGGTAGAATAATGATTGAAGGTGAGGTGAGGTGAGGTAAGGTAAAGGGGGGCATTTCATAAGGCGTATGGTAAGGTAAGGTAAGGCGAGTTTAGGTAAGGTAAGGTAAGCAAGGGTAAGGTAAGGTAAGGTAAGGTTAGGTTAGGTAAGGTAAGGTAAGCAAGGGTAAGGTAAGGTTAGGTTAGGTAAGGTAAGGTAAGGTGAGGTAAGGCGAGTTCAGGTAAGACAAGGCAAGGCAAGGCAAGGTAAGGTAAGGTAAGGTGAGGCAAGTTTAGATAAGGTAAGGTAAGGTAGAGTAAGGTAAGGAAGGGTAAGGGAAGGAAGAGTAAGGTAAGGTAAGGTAAGGTAAGGAGGGGTAAGGTAAGGTAAGGTAAGGTAAGGAAGGGTAAGGTAAGGAAGGGTAAGGTAAGGTAAGGAAGGGTAGGGTAAGGCAAGTCAAGGCAAGGCAAGGTAAGGTAAGGTAAGTAACGTAAAGTAAGGTAAGGCAAAGTAAGGCGAATTTAGGTAAGGTAAGGTAAGGCATGGTAAGGTAAGGTAAGGGATGGTAAGGTAAGGCGAGTTTAGATAAGGGTAAGGTAAGGCATGGTAAGGTAAGGTAAGGTAAGGTAAGGTAAGGTAGGTTCAGGTGAGGTGAGCTATTTAGAGTGACGGATACAGACAGGTGCAACGAGAAGAGACTACTAAACCAGGTGAAGGGGCGAGGAGGCATAGGGGGCAGGTAGGGGGTGTTAGGCTAGGGGGGAGGGGGGCGTGGGAGCAAGGCTGGGTGAGGCAGAGGCATGCATGGGGGAGGGGGAGGGGGGTAACAGCGGCATAGGACTGAGGGTAGGACACGAGAGGGTAGAGAATGGAGGAGGAGGTGGAGGACAAGGACGAAGCGGATGACGAGGACGAGGAGGAAGAGGAGGAAGAGGAGAAGGAGGTAAATAATGAGGAGGAGAATTAAGAGATAAAACAGAGTAAGAAAAAAATGATACAGGAAAGAAATTGAGTAGCAGAGGAAGGAGAGAGATGAGAGGAGGAGAGGAAAGAAGAAAAAAAAAGAATTAAGAAGAAAATGGTAAGCAGGCAACGAGAAAAAGACCAAGAGGGAGGGAGGGAGGGAGAGAAAGAGAGAAAGAGAGAGAGACATAGACAGGGGAAGAAGAGAAAAGATGGAGAGACACAAGCAGACAGACAAAATAACCAGGGAGGGAGGGAGGGAGAGGGAGAGAGAACAAGGAGACAGATAGACAGCCAGGGAGGAAATGAGAAAGATGGAGGGAGAGTGAGGGAGGAATAGAAACAAGGAGACAGACAGATAGCTGGGGAGGGAGAGCAGGAGAGAAAGGGTGAGAGAGAGGAAGGAAGGGAGGGAGAAACAACAAGATGCAAAGAAGAATGAAAGGAAGGGAGAGTGAGGGAGGCAGGGAGGTAGAGAAACAAGGAGACAAATAGGTAGGGAGGGTAGGAGATGGAGGAAGGGAGGAAGAAACAACAAGACGC
Source organism: Eriocheir sinensis (assembly GCF_024679095.1). NCBI lineage: Eukaryota > Metazoa > Arthropoda > Malacostraca > Decapoda > Varunidae > Eriocheir > Eriocheir sinensis. The sequence continues at coordinate 7,092,396 of NC_066575.1, read as the reverse complement.
AAAGAAGAATGGAGGGAAGGGAGAGTAAGGGAGGCAGGGAGGTAGAGAAACAAGGAGACAAATAGGTAGGGAGGGTAGGAGAGGGAGGAAGGGAGGGATAATCAACAAGACGCAAAGAAGGATGGAAGGAAGGGAGACTAAGGCAAGCAGGGAGGCAGGCAGGGCAGGTCGTGATGAGCAGGGCGGCTGAGGAAGAGTGATGCGGCGGTCGTGTTGAGGGGGTAGTCGGGGCAGCAGATGATGCCCCGACGGTCGTTAATCAGCGCGGATCATCGTCATCAACATAATGTGATGAATTAGCGAGGAATCCCGCCGTCCTGGGGGTAGCACGGGGGTCACGATGCCTTGATGGATGACCTGACCCCCCCCACCCCACCCCCTCCTCTTAGTCCTCGTTCTCGTCTTCTCCTCTTCATCCTCTTCGTCTTCCAGCCTCTTAGCGTTCTTCTGTACTCTAAGTCCTCTTCCTTCTTCTCCTCCACCTCCTACTCCTCCTCCTCCTCCTCGTCCTTCTACAGCCTCTTTGTCATCATCCTCTTCTTCCTCATCTCCCTCCTCTTCCTAACTGTTCTTCATATACTTTCTTCTTCTTCTTCTTCTTCTTCTTCTTCTCCTCCTCCACTATCTCTTCCCTGTAACAGGTTCAAGTAAGATACACTCATTTAACACAGACACAGGCAAGACTTCGTTCACTAATAGAGCGGTGGATTTATGGGGTGAGTGCCAATGCGCTAGACAGAAGCAGGAGGAACATGAGAGAAGGAGGACAGGTGGGGCCAGGTGGTCGGCGTCGGTCGCAGGCGTCGTCGGGACCTTGGCCGGAGCGTCGTCGAGCTAAATGAAAGATCGCGGGGCAGCGGAGTCGCACATTAGCACGTCCTGGGCAGGCGCGGCGGGCAGGGGCGCGGTAGCCGGCAATAATGGCCAATATATAAGAGACGAGTCCCCGCGCGGCGTACGGCAGGGGCAGGTAGCGGCCCACAGCTATAATCTGCTCACCAGAAGCTTGTGTAATAACCGAGATTATCCCCCGTTCATCAGGCCGAGTAATGGCCGCCCGCCCGCACCCCCCTCTCCCTGGCTCCCTCCCGCCCGCATCCCCCTCTCCCTGGCTCCCTCCCGCCCTACCTCCTTCACTCTGCCCCTCCCTCCCACCCTCTCTCCTTTCTTCCTTGCCTGTCTAACCCCTTCCACCCTACCGCCCTCCCTCCTTCACTCTGCCCCTCCCTCCCTCTCTCCTTCATTCCCAGCCTTCCTTCCTTGCCTGTCTAACCCCTTCCACCCTACCGCTTCCCTACCGCCCTCCCTCCTTCACTGTGTCCCTCCCTCTCTCCTTCATTCCCAGCCTTCCTTCCTTGCCAGTCTAACCCCTTCCACCCTACCGCCCTCCTTCCTTCCCTCTCTCCCTCCCTCCCTTCTTTCTTCCACCCCTTCCTCCTTCATTCCCAGTCTTCCTCCCGCTCCCTGCCAGATCATCCCCCTTCCTCCCTTCCTCCTTCCTTCCCAGCTTTCCTTCCTCTCCCTGTCCGGCCATTCCCTTCCTTCCTCCCTCCGTGCCCTGCCATTCCCTACCTTGTTCTCTCCCTCTCTCCCTGCTTTCATTCACCTCTCCCTCTCTCCTTCCCTACCCTGCTAAACACTTCCTTTCCTCCCATTCTTTTCTCCCTGCTTCCTTCCTACTCTCCCTCCTTTTCTCTCCCCCTTTCTCCCCCTCAATCTCCCTTTTTTCCCGGTTTCATATCCTCCCTGTCTGTCAACCTTACTCCTTGCATCCTCCCTCACATTTATCTCCCTTCTCCCTTTTGTTTGATCTTCCTGGCTTCCTCCTCCCTTCCCGTTCCTCCTCTTCTCTCGATCTCGCTCTCTCCCCATCTCATTTCTCTCCCCACTCTGTCGGTCTATCATTTTCCTCCCTCCCTCCCTCCCTCCTCTCCTCCATTCTTCTTCCCTCCTTGTCTTCCTCTCTCGTCTCATGTCTCATAACCTCAAACTTTCCTCCATCTCTCATCATTCTCTCTCCCTCCCTCCCTCCCTCATTCTTCTTCCTCCTCGTTCACCAAGATCTGAACTCCTTACTTCTCTCTCTCTCCAGTCCTTCAAATTAATAACTTATTGAAGAGAATTACTTGCCTCTAATCTGCCAGTTCTCTCTCTCTCTCTCTCTCTCTCTCTCTCTCTCTCTCTCTCTCTCCATGTTTCTTCCTTCGTCTTAATCACTTCCTCTTAAGGTACATTTTTCCTCCTCCTCCTCCTCCTCTTCTTCTTTGACTCCTCCTTTTCTTTCTTTCCTTTTTTTTCTTTTTGTTTCTCTTTCTCCTTTTTTCTTTTTCTTTTATTTTTCATTTTTCTTTTAACTTTTCTTCTTTCATTTTTTTCTTTGAACCTTTCTTTCTTTTTTCCTTTTCTTCTTCCTTCTCTTCCTTTTGTCTTCTTTTCTTTCTGTTTTCATCTTTTTCTTCTTTCTTCTCCCTCTTTCGCTTTCTCTTTGTCGTCTTCTTCCTATTCCTCTCCTCCTCCTCCTCCTCCTGTTTTTCTTCTTTTTCTTCTTTCTCTTCCTTTTTCTCTTTCTCTTTATCTTCTTCCTCTTCCTATTCCTCTCCTCCTCCTCCTCCTCCTCCTCCTCCTCCTGTTTTTCTTCTTTCTCTTCCTCTTTCTCTTTCTCTTTATCTTCTTCCTCTTCCTATTCCTCTCCTCCTCCTCCTCCTCCTCCTCCTCCTCCTCTTCCTGTTTTTCTTCTTTTTCTTCTTTCTCTTCCTCTTTCTCTTTCTCTTTATCTTCTTCCTCTTCCTATTCCTCCTCCTCCTCCTCCTCCTCAGATTCACTTCCGGCGCACACAAAAAAAGGGACCAGCCGGTAGGAAGGAGGCCAATCATCCGCCAGGTGTGGGACAGTGACTTAATTTTGGCCCATTTGTGTCGCTCCTCCTTCCCCCTCCCCCCCCCTCCTTTATTAATTTCCACCCCTCCCATTCTCTCCTCCATCCCTCCCCCTCCCCTTCATCTTTTATTTTCCTCCTCTCTTCCCTACCCCCTTCTCTCCCCTCCTTCCTTCTCTTCCTCTTTATCTACCTCTCGCGTCCTCTCTCCTTCCCCCCCTTCCCCTTCCCTTATTAATTTCCACCCCTCCCATTCTCTCCTCCATCCCTCCCCCTCCCCTTCATCTTTTATTTTCCTCCTCTCTTCCCTACCCCCTTCTCTCCCCTCCCTTCCTTCTCTTCCTTTTTATCTACCTCTCGCGTCCTCTCTCCTTCCCCCCCTTCCCCTTCCCTTATTAATTTCCATCTCTCCCATTCTCTCCTCCATCCCCCTCCCCTCCCTTCATCTTTTATTTCCCTCCTTTCTTCCCACCCCCCCTCTCTCTCCACTCCCTTCCTTCTTTTACTTAATAATCTATCTCTCGCGTCCTCTCTCATATCCCTCCCTGCATGTTTCTCTCCCTCCCAATCCCCCTCTTCTCCCTCCTTCTTTTCTTCTATATTTGCCAACTCTCCGCTTCCTCTTCTCATTCTTTTTTTTCCTTTTTTCTTTTAACCTTTCTTCTTTCTTTTCTTCTTTTTTCTTCTTCCTTCTTTTTCTTTTGTTTTTCTTCTTTTTCTTCTTCTTCTTCCTCTTTCCCTTTGTCTTCTTCCTCTTCCTATTCCTCTCCTCCTCCTTCCTCCTCATTCCTCTCTTATTTTCCGCTGTTTTGCCCTTCCCTTTACCTCCCCCTTCCTTATTCCCCACTTCCCCCTTTCCCCCTGCCCTTTCCTCCCCCATTCATCCCCCTCCCACGACAGCGATTGTAGGATAATAGGTGAAAAAAAATTACAAATGAAGGGAGGACTTAACAAAACACTCGGCTAACGATCAGGATAAAAAATAGAAATAAATAGAAAAATACAAGAAAATGAGCTACTGTCTATCTATCCTTCTATCTATCTATCTATCTTCGACGCCCTCTCCAATGTTCTCCGTTCCGTCTCTTCCTCATAACACAACACTAGACTGACGACCAGGAACATGTTAGATGAATAAAGAAGAATATGAAGAGAATAAAGAGGAATAAAGAAGAATATGAAGATAATAAAGACGAATAAAAACGAAATATGAAGAAACAATACTTGCTCACCTCGCAGGACAGGTAATGCGTCAGGTGGCCATGCACGGGACAGGTAACGAATGGGTAGCTCAGGTGAGTCAGTTCTTACCTGTGAAGCGAGAAAAAGAAAGTCAATCTCGTATTCTGTTTGAGGATGATTATATATATTTTTTTTCTGAGGCCACTTAATTACAGCATCAATAAGAGGAGGAAATGGAAGGTGAACAAAAAAGAAAAAAAGTATAAAAACAAAACCAATGCCTTTTCAAACTATATCTAGACAAGTCAATAAGAGATAGCAATCACTAGTAAGTAGTCTTAAGAAGGTAACTACGCAGCGATAAGAGATATGATAACCTTACTCTTATGCTTAATGGTCTCTCTCTCTCTCTCTCTCTCTCTCTCTCTCTCTCTCTCTCTCTCTCTCTCTCTCTCTCTCTCTCTCTCTCTACCCCTCTCTACCCCCTTCTCTCTCTACCCCACTCTCTCCACCCATCTCTCTCTCTCTACCCCTCTCTACCCCACTCTCTCCACCCCTCTCTCTCTACCCCACTCTCTCAACCCACCACTCTCTTTACCCCACTCTCTCTACCCGACTCTCTCTCCACCCCTCTGTTTCCACCCCTCTGTCTCTCACACCCTCTCTCTCTCTCACACCCTCTCTCTCTCACACACCATCTCTCTCTCACACCCTCTCTCTCTACACTTCTCTCTCTACCCCTTTCTCTCTCTACCCGCCTCTCTCTCTAACCGCCTCTCTCCCTCTCCTTCACCACACTCACCTCCCTTCCCTCTCCTTCACCTCACTCACCTCCCTTCCCCCTCCCCCCTCTCACCTCCCTTCCCCCCCTTACCATTTATCTTTTACGTACCACACTTTTGTTGGGTTTAATTCTATTGCAAACTCGAATCTGCCGTGTACCAAGCCATTAAACGCGCGCCGCCATTGTATGTATTAAATCGTTTTAGAAGAGGAGTCGTGAACCGTTCCTTTGGTATTCGATTCTTTTATTCTTTTTTTATTTTTCTATCGGTTTTATTTATGTACTGGTGGTTTTCTGAGCTTAGTGGGATTGAACTCTCTTGTGTGTACGTTATGTGGTGTTTTGTGATCTTTTATCGTATTAATGTCGTAGATTTTAAGGGGTAGTGTAGATTAGGAGCTTGAGGAGGAGGAGGAAGAGAAGAAGAGGAGGAGGAGAAGAGGAAGAGAAGAAGGAATAAGAATGAGGAAAATGAGGAACAAGGATAAAATTAAACATTAGCAAGATGATATTTAGATGATGAAGAAAAAGAAGGAAGAGGAAAAAGAAGACCAAGAAAAAGGAAGAGGAAAAAGAAAACAAAGAACAAAAAGGAAGAAACAGAAGGAAACAAAAATATGGCGAAAGAACAAGAACACGAAGACAAAGAAGAACAAGAACAAGAAAAACAAGAACAAAAAAAACAAAAAACAAAAACATTAAGAAACAGTAACAAGAAAAAGACGAAACAAAAACATGGGGAAAGAACAACAAGAACACGAAGACAAAGAACAACAACAAAAAACATTAAGAAACAGTAACAAAAAAAAAAGACGATAAGGAGGAACAGAACACGAAAAACACCTGCAAGAACAACAACAACGACAACAAGAGAACAAGGCGGAGGAGGAGGAGGATCAGAAGGAGGAGGAGGATCAGAAGGAGGAGGAGGATCAGGGGGTCATAAACAAGGGGATCGGCAGTCATAATCCCGCTATCGACTCTTATCTCCGTGTCCGAGAAGGGAATCCAATAGTCTCCAGTCATATCCTTCACGCTTTACGGCGCAACTCAAAAAGGGATTTCCTATTAATTCTTTTCTCGAATAATTAACCTTTTTTTCCACCCTCCTCGATTCCCTCAACCAGTCAGACATTCAACCAGTCAGCCATTCAGTTAGTCAGCCAGCCAGTCAGCCAGCTATTCAATCGGCCATTCAGTCAGCAAATCAAGTCAGCCAACCAGCCATTCATTTAGCCAGTCAGTCAGTCAGTCATTCAGTCATTCAGCCAGTCAATAAGTTAGCCAGTCAGCCAGCCAGCCAGTCAGCCAGTCACCCAGCCAGCCAGCCATTCAACCAACCCCAAGCCAGTTAGCCAACCAACGAGTCATCCAGTCAGCCAGTCAGTCAGCCAGCCAGTCACCCAGTCACCCAACCAACAATGAGTCAGCCATTCAACCATCCAACCAACCCCAAAGTCAGCCAGCCAGCCAGTCAGCCAGCCAGCCAGCCAGCCAGTCAGTCAGCCAGCCAGCCAGTCAGCCAGTCAGCCAGTCCGCCAGTCATCACGTCCCTAATTGAACCCAGTTGAGTACAATGTTCATGTTCCACGACGCTTAATGTTTTCCCTTTGCTCTTTTTTCTTTCCCGAGTCTTAAGGTTTAACAAGATTTTCTCATCAGAGGCGAGAGATGTGAAATCGGTGAGGGGGGGATGGGGAGAGGGGGAGTGAGGGGGGAGGCGGGGATAGGGGGGGGAGAGGGCATGCGTGTGTGTGTGGGGAGGGGGGATGTATATGGGGGAGGGAGGAGGAATAGAAAGAGAGAGGAAGAAAGAAAAGGAGGAGGAAGGAAGATACTGAAGAGATGATGATGATGATGATGATGATGATGATGATGATGATAAAAGCTTCCTAAAACAAATCATGACCACCAACAACAATAACAAAAAACACTTCATCACCACCATCAATAAATTCCAAGAAGCATTACCATCACCACCTCTCTCTCTCTCTCTCTCTCTCTCTCTCATGCCAGCCAATCAAAATTTCATGTGTGGAAGGAGGCAGGTGTTTGAAGGTGTGTGTAAGCGAAAGAACCAGCGATCTCAGGTGTGGAAAATACAGGTGAGAAGGTGAAGGGTTGTAGATGAGGAAGGGAAAGCGGGAAGCAATATAACAGGTTTGGAAATAAGAAGGGGAAAGAGACAGGTGTATAAAGGTGTGTGCAAGCGAAAAAAACAGCGATGTCAGGTGTGTAAAAAGGAGCAGGTGTGAAGATTAAGGCGAGCGAGGGAGAGAGAGAGGGAGGGCAGGAGGGCGGGAGTGAGGCAGCGATCAGACCATCCAGCCCGCCATCCCGCCAGCCAATCATATGGGTAAATAGGCCGTGATGGGGCTATGAGGCGGTTGATTGTCTTGAGCCGTAAAAGCCGCGTGGAGGAAGCCGATCTTAATTAAAAATGCATGGAGAGCCTTGATGAAAATACGATGACTCGGGTGTTTTGATATCATGAAATTACCCCACAATATTTAATACAGGATGACAAAGAGAAAATGGCCATCCAGGGGCGTCAGAGTCCTTCGTTCAGTCCCACTTTCCATCGTTCACTTGAGGCAGGAAATGGTACTCGATGTGGGTACTCACAGTCGCTTCCACATCACACATCCACTATTCCCAAGGGCCGAAAAGTGGATCAATCGATTTTTCATGAGTGTTCTGTCACGTTCACAGCACAGAAGAAGGGTCGAATTACCACCAGGGTCATAAGGCTACCCATGGAGATGCCTGGAACTCCTACGAAATCGCTGTGTGTTTGGGGGGCCGAAATACATGACCTCATACATCCACTATTTCCAAGGGCCGAAAAGTGGATCAATCGATTTTTCATGAGTGTTCTGTCACGTTCACAGCACAGAAAAAGGGTCAGACTACCACCAGGGTCATAAGACTACCCATGGAAATGCCTGGAACTCCTGCGAAATCCCTGTGTTTTGAGGAGCCGAAATACATGACCTCACACATCCACTATTTCCAAGGGCCGAAAAGTGGATCAATCGATTTTTCATGAGTGTTCTGTCACGTTCACAGCACAGAAGAAGGGTCAGACTACCACCAGGGTCATAAGGCTACCCATGGAAATGCCTGGAACTCCTGCGAAATCCCTGTGTTTTGGGGAGCCGAAATGCATGACCCACTACCTTCGCTCCCTCACCTGTGCTCGCTATACGGTGAGGGCTGAGCGAAGTGCTGTGAAGGCCGCGCGGAAAATGAAACTAATTATCCGTGCCTACTAGATCATTACTAAGATTAATAAATGGTATCAGTCTGACGCCGAATAATAATATGGAGGCGGAGGAGGGTGAGGAGGAGGAGGAGGAGGGTGTGGTACGAGGAAGAGGAGGAGAAGGAGAACGAAGAGGAGAAAGAGTACAAATAAGGGAATGAGAATGGAGGTGAAGAGGGAGAAGAGGAAGACAAGGAAAATGAGGAGGAGGAAGGGGAAGAATACGAGGAAGAGAAGAAGGAAGAGAACGAAGAGGAGGAAGAGTACAAAGAAGGGGATGAGAACGGAGATGAAGAAGAGGAAGAGGAAGACAAGGAAGATGATGGGAGGAAGAGGAAGAAAGAGGACGAGAATGGAGAAGAATAAAGATGAGGAGGAAGACGAAGAAAAAGAAGACAAGGATGGAGACGAAGAGGTGGAAGAGAAAGAAAAATGAGAGGATGAAGAAGAGGAAATGAGGACGAGAACGGAGATGAGGAAAGGGAAGAGGAAGAAAGAGAAGACAATGAGGAGATGAGGAAAGGGAAGAGGAAGAAAGAGAAGACAATGAGGAGGAAAGAGGAAGAAAGAGAGGACGAGAATGGAGATGAAGAAGAGGAAGAGTAAGAAAAAGAAGACATGAGGGAGAAAGAGGAAGAAAAAGATGAAAACGGAGATGATGAGAAAAAAGAGGAAGAAAAAGAAGATGAGTAGGAGAAAAAAGAGGAATAAAGGGAGGAAGAGAAGGGAGATGAAGAGGTGGGACAGGAAGAGAAAGATGAAGAGAAGGAGGAAGATAAAAACGCAAAATAATAAGCAAAGGAAAAAAAAGATAAGAGAAAGAGAAGTAGAAAAAGATGAATAAAGAAACAAAAAAATAATCACATAATATAAAATCGATCAAATAAATTAATAAAGAAAGATAAGAAGAATCAATAAAAAGTTAATTAGTATGTAAAGGTATGTTGATAGTGACTTTTTTTTCCTTCCTCTTGTCTTACCTGTGTGTGTACCTAATCAACAGGTACACACACACACACACACACACACACACACACACACACACACACACACACATTCTAGTTACACGTACTTAGTTTTATGCAAGGACATGGAACACACACACACACACACACACACACACACACACACACACACAAACCAATAATAAAAAGAATACGAAGAAGAAAACGAAGAAGAAGAAGAAGAAGAAGAAGAAGAAGAAGAAGAAGAAAAAGAACAGCAACAACAACAATAACAACAACAACAACGATACCCAAACACACACTAAAAAAAAAAAAAAACGCATTATCGGAGCACGAACGCAAACCCACAAGAGCCATTATACGAAGTAGCGAGTGTTCGTTATACTGAAGACTTCGTTATAGCGATGCAGCGACGCCAAATTTGGGTCTACGGCGATCAGTATATTTTCTTTTTGCGGTGGATTGATTTTCCTTATTTTTTTTACTTATTTCTTATTTCTTTATTTTTTTGTGTGGTACTCGAAGAAGAGGAAGAAGAGGAGGAAGCCTAGAGGAATGAAGGTATTGGAGAAAGGAAGGAAGGAAGGAAGGAAGGAAGGAAATGAAGAGGGGAAGGAGAAGAAAGAGAGATGAAGAGGAGGAGGAGGAGAAAGCATAGAGGCATGAAGGTATTGGAGAAGGGAAGGAAGGTAGGAAGGAAGGAAGGAAATGAAGAGGGGGAAGGAGAAGAAAGAGAGATGAAGAGGAGGATAAGGAAGCAGAGAGGAATGAAGGTATTGGAAAAGGAAAGGAAGGGAGGAAGGAAGGAAGGAAATGAAGAAGGAGAAGGTGAAGAAAAAGAAGAAAAGGAGGAGGAGGAAGAAAATTAAGAAAGGGAAGAGGAAGAAAAAGACGAGGTAGAGGAAGCAAATGAAGACAAGAACGAAAATAACGAATGGGAATAAGAAGAAAAATAATGAGGGGGAAGAAAGAAAGAAAGAAAGAAAGGATGACAGGAAGGAAGAAAGGAAAGAAGGAAAGGAGAGAAGGAAAGGAAGGGAAGCAGGGAGACTGGAAGAGAGGATGAAATAACGAAGGGAGGAAATGAAGAAAGAAAGGAAGAATGACTGAAGAAAAGAAAGGAAACAAAGAAGAAAGAAAAAGAAGAAAAAACGGAATAAAGGGAGGAAAGGAAGGAAGGAAAGTTGGAAAGATGGAGAAAAGAAAAAGTGAAAAAAAAGAAACAATATATTAATTACAGCGACAAAAGATTAAAAATGAGATAAGAAAAGTGTGTGTGTGTGTGTGTGTGTGTGTGTGTGTGTGTGTGTGTGTGTGTGTGTGTGTGTACAGAGATGAATCAGCACCTACCCCCACTACCTCCCCCCTCCCCTCCCCCCTCCCCATCACTCTCCCTCCTCCCCATCAACCTCCCCCCTCTCCATCACCCCACTCCCCCACTTCCCATCACTCTCCCTCCTCCCCATCAACCTCCCCCCTCTCCATCACCCCACTCCCCCACTCCCCATCACCCTCCCCTTCCCCTTCCCTCCTCCCCATCAAACTCCCACCTCCCCCATCACCCTCCCCTTCCCCTCCCCCTCCCCCTTGAAAAAAAAATTGGGTGCATAGAAAAATCAGGTTCCTCCTCCGCGCCAGGTAACTAAGTTGGCAACACTTAATTAGGCAGGTGTGAAAAAGTCATTATATTCACCTGGACGGCCATTATTAGCCTCCCCCTCCTCCTCCTCCTCCTCCTCCTCCGTAAATAATGATCAGTCTGTACTATTGGCTTCCGCGTCTCCTCTTTAGAAGAAAAAATGGAAAATAATTAAGAAAAGGAATTAATGAAGGAAGAACGGAAGGGAGGGAGGGAGGGAGAGATGGAGGGATAAAGGAAGGAAGGAAGGGCGGGATGGAAGGAAGGAAGGAAGGGCGGGATGGAAAGAAGGAAGGAAGAGCAGGATGGAAGGAAGGAAGGAAGGAAGGAAGGAAAATGGATGGATAAACGGTATAAATAACCTAAGAATGGATGGAAGGAAAGAAGCAAAGAAGGCAAAAATAAATGAAAGGAAGATGAAAGAAATAAAAAAGAAGGAAAAAGGAAAAAACGAGAAGAAACCAGGGAAAGAAAAGGGAAACCAAGGAAGAAAGAAAAGGTGGATGGAAGGAAGAAAGGAAGGAAGGAGAAAACAAAAAGATGAATGAGAGGAAATAATGAAGAATGAATGAGCGAAGAAAAGGGAAGAGGAAAGAGAATGAGAAAAAGAAAGAAAGAAATGAAAGAAAAATATGGATAAAAAAAACGAAAAGAATGAAGAAACGAAGGTGGAAAGAACGAAAGAACGGAAAATACAGCGAAAAAGAAGACAAAAAGAAGACAAAGAGAGAACAAGTCAACCATCCTTCTACCTCACAGCATCCATCCTCATCCTCTCTCTCCATCACCTCATCCAAAAAATATAAATAAAAAAATATAAAAAAATCATTATCGACCTTACCAAAAGCATCACAAGGGGAGCACAAAGGCTTATAAAAAGGGGTAATAATGAGTTAGTGAGACCATTAAAACAAAAAAATAGCCCCCCCTCACCCCCCTACCCCTACCCCCCTCTCGAAAAAAAAAAAGCCTTCTGCCCATCCAGGAAAATTAATTATCAGCCTCACCAAAAGCATCGCCCAAGAGGATCCAAGCGCTTTATAAACGGCTAATAAGAGGATTCCCTATCAAGGAGTAGACCACCACGCCTCTATAGGGAGAAGAGGATCATAAACACCTCGACTCGACGCCCCACGGAGGATTAAAGAAGGTATAAATCACGGCGGTCAAGAGCCAAGGGAGGATAAAGAGGGTTCGATCCTCCTCCTTATAGCCACTGTTAATACTGAACCCTCTTTGTGTGTTGAGAGCCACGGGGGAGGGAGGGAGATGGAGGAAGGGAGAATGAGGGAGAGAGGGAGGCAGGTAGAGATGGAGAGAGGATGAGTAACGAAAGGACAGAGAAAGGAAGGGAAGAGAGTAAATAGGAAAGGAAGAAAGAATGGAAGGAAGACAAGACAGAGAGAGGAAGGGAAGAGAATAAAGAGGAAAGGAAGGAAGAAAGAATGGAAGGAAGAAAGGACAGAGAAAGGAAGGGAAGAAAATAAATAGGAAAGCAAGGAAGAAAGAATGGAAAGAAGACAGGACAGAGAAAGGAAGGGAAGAGAATAAATAGGAAAGGAAGAAAGAAAGAAGGAAAGGAAGATAGAAGCAGGGAGAGATAAAAAGAGAGAGAGAGATGAAGATGGGGACAGGGAGGAAAAGAGAAGGAGGAGGAGAAGGAGGGGCAAAGACAGAGAAAGAGAGAGAGGAGGACAGGGAGAAAGAGCTAGAAGAGAAAGAAGGAAGAATAGAGGAAAGAAAGGAGAGAGATGAGGAGGAAAGGATGGGACGATGAATGAAAGTAAGAGAAATGAATGAAAGAAAGGAAGAAAGGAGAGAAGAAAGGAAGAAAGGAAGGATGAAGGAGAGAAAAAAAATGGAGGAATTACTTTGATTTATTGTTTTCGGGAATGAAAGAGTAAAGTGATATATTGAGAGAGAGAGAGAGAGAGAGAGAGAGAGAGAGAGAGAGAGAGAGAGAGAGAGAGAGAGAGAGAGAGAGAGAGAGAGAACAGGCCACACATCTTTATCTCAATCAGGTCCACTTAAATCTGTCTTATTACCGAAGAGACAAAGTGGAGGAGGAGGAGGAGGAGGAGGAGGAGGAGGAGGAGGAGGAAAGAGAGAGAGAGAGAGAGAGAGAGAGAGAGAGAGAGAGAGAGAGAGAGAGAGAGAGAGAGAGAGAGAGAGAGAGAGAGAGAGAGAGAGAGAGAGAGAGAGAGAGAGAGAGAGAGAGAGAGAAGTGAGGGAAGAAAGAGGAGAAGCAAGGGAGAGAAAGAGGAAGAAGAGATAAGGGAGGAGGAGATAAGGAGATAGGAAAGAAAGGAGAGGAAGGAGAAGAAGAGAAAAAGGAAGAAAAAAAAAGGAAGAACTGAGGACACAGAACAAAGAAGAGGAAAAAGAGAGAAAGAGACAGAGACAGAGAGAGAGAGAGAGAGAGAGAGAGAGAGAGAGAGAGAGGTCAAGTGAGGTCAGGAGGGAGACACCGCTATTACCTGCACCTGACGAGGAAGTTACCTGTGATTTGTTGATTGAGTCTCCCACCTGTGGTTAGGAGGAGGAGGTGGTGGTGGTGGTGGTGGTGGTGAGGATGATGGTGGAGGTGGTGTGTATGTGATTAATGTTGCAGAAGTAGTAGTAGTAGTAGTAGTAGTAGTAGTAGTAGTAGTAGTAGTAGTGGTAGAAGTAGAAAGTAAAGAAAAATATATAACTAGAATGACAAAAAAGCAATACAAGAATAAGAAAAAAAAAACTCGACAAATATCTAAAACAAAATAAGAAATAAGAAAAAGAAGAAGAACGAGAAGAACAAGAAAAACAAAAACAACAGACCAACAAATGACATACCAAGAAAAACAACAAGAATATGAACAAGGAAAACAAAAGCAATAACAAAAACAATAATACTAATAATAATAATACCAACGACAATAACAACAACAATAACAACAATAATCAGCTGGCTCACCTTCGCCTAATCCCCGCCCACACATTTAATTCCACAGCCTGATGAGTCTCGTTAGAGGAAAAAACTATTGCCATCACTATTCATTGCTTGCTAATTACCCGCAGCTATAATGCTCGTAAAATTATCTGTCTGTCTGTCTGTCTGTCTTTCCCCTTCTCTTTTTCTTCTTCTTTTTTTCTTCTTCTTCTTCTTCTTCTACTTCTTTCTTTTGCTTCTTCTTCTTCTTCATCTTCTTCTTCTTCCACTTTGTGTTGTTTTGTCTTCTTTCCTTTGCTTTTTCTTCTTTCTTTTGCTTTTTTTCCTTTTTCTTTTTTTTCCATTTTTTTCTTTGTTTTCATTTCCTTCTTTTTCTTCTTCTCCTCCTCCTCCTCCTCCTATTGTTTTTTTTCTATTTCCCTTTTCGTTTTTATCTTAATTTCTTTCACTTCAAACATCCTTATTTTCCTCTCTTCCTCAGTCTTCCTTTCTCCTCCTCCTCCTCCTCCTCCTCTTTTTTTCTAATTTCCTTTTCGTTTTTTCTTAATTTCTAGTCTCTCTTCCTCTCTCCTCAGTCTTCCTTTCTCCTTTCCTTCCTCGTCCTCCTCCTCCTCCTCCTCTTCCTCCACTCAGTCTTCCTTTCTCATTTCCTTCCTCCTCCTCCTCCTCCTCCTCCTCCTCCTCCTCATCATCATCATCATCATCATCATCATCATCATCATCATCATCTTCCTGTGTTTTTTTCTAATTCCCTTCCCGTGTTTTTTCTTTTAATTTCTTGTATTATTCCAAACATTCTTATTTTCCTCTCTTCCTCAGTCTTCCTCCTCCTTCTCCTCCTCTTCCTCCTATTGTTTTTATTCTAATTCCTTTCTTAATTTCCTGCACTTCAAACATCCTTATTTTCCTCTCTTCTTGTCTTCCTTTCTCCTCCTCCTCCTCCTCCTCCTCCTCCTAAATCAACGCCGGGGTGTCCAGAGTCCCGCAGCGGAGAGAATTACTATTATTAACACCACACACGGAGTTAATTCACTATCAGACCAAATTGTAGGCGCTCCTTAATAGGCCTTTGTCTCCCTCTTGTTCTCTCTTGGTCTCGGTCTCTTGGTCTTGTGGTGGTCTCTTGGTGTTGGTCTCTTGGTCTTGGTCTCTTGGTCTTGGTCTCTTGGTGTTGGTCTCTTGGTGTTGGTCTCTTGGTTTCTTTCTCTCGGTTTCTCTTTCTCCTCTTATTTCTCTTCCTCTTTACCTATCTTTATCTCTCCCTCTCTCTCCTTGTTTCTTCCCTCTCCTCTTTCCCACCGCTGCTTCTTTCCCTCTTCTTTCCTCCCTTGTTACCTTTCTTCCTACTTTCCTAATTCATTTTTTTCACCTCCTTCCTTCTCTCCTCTTCCTATCTTCATCTTCCTCTTTCCTCCCTCCTTCTTTCCTCTTTATCTACCTCTACTTTCCTCTACCTGTTTCTCAATCCTCACCTGTTTCCTCCTCCTCCTCTTCCTCCTCCGTCCATTCACTTACACGTTTCCACTTGCCATACTTCCTCTTTCTCTCCCTCTCTTCCTCCCCTCTTCCCTCCACCTCTCCTTCCCTCCCTCCTCACTTATCATCCACCTTCTGATTCTCACATAACACTCCCCCTACCACTCTCTCTCTCTCCCTCTCTTTATCTCTCCCAAAACCACATCCCACTCCATCCCCTCCCACTCCTCCTCCTCCTTAGAGTCACATCCAGGTAAGGTTGGACAGGTGTGGCAGCATTACGAAGATTTACGCCTTGATGGATGTTACCTGGCGGGCCGAGCAGGTAGGAAGGGCTTCGATTGTTTTAGAGGAGCTGATGGATGGGTTTGTTGGGTCTGATGGGACGTGGTTTGATGGTTTGTTTTGTGTGATTTGTTGATATATGGTTTTGTTTTTTGTTTTGTTTTTTACTGTAAAGGAAGAAGCTCAAGGGAAAAACAGTAATTGAGTGGAAAATAAAAAGCCCGCTAGTCACGCCCTTTGTAATAGAGAGTATAGAAGAGTTTGATTCTGCTTTTCCTGTATTGATTTTGTTGCGTCTGTGTTTTGATCGTGTTTGTTTATAATTTGTTAAGGTAATGACAGATTTGTTTTTGTTTGTATAGAATAACATGAGCCTCTGATTATTATTATTATTATTATTATTGCTGTTGTTATCTTTATTATTATTATTATTATTATTATTATTATTATTATTATTATTATTATTATTGTTGTTATCAAAATTAGTATTATTGTTATTTTTACCATCATTAATATCACAATCACTACAGCAATAAACACAAAAATAGCAGCCTACTACTTCTTATACTACTACTACTACTACTACTACTACTACTACTACAACTTATAACATTCCTATAACTGCAACAAAAAGAATTAGTCATTTACTACTAATAATGAGACTAATAATAATAATAATAATAATAATAATAATAATAATAATAATAATAATAATAATAATAATAATAATAATAATAATAATAATAATAATAATAATAATAATAACAATAATAACAACAATAATAGCCCTCGCCGCACCGGGCTCATGACGCGGCTGTCCAGGTGGCGCCACAAACAATTAAAAAAAAAAGCAATAATCATAATAACAAATACAACATCGAGATAAACGCGGCAATTAAACGCATCAATTAGCCGGCAAATGGTAGTGGACGGGACGGCAAGGCACGCGGCGGCTCGTTAATTAGGGAGGAAACAGTGATTATTGCGGCGGCGGCGGCGGTGGTGATGCTGGGGGGCGGGAGGTGGTGGTGGTGGTGATGGTGGTGGTGTGTTGGGTGGTGGTGGCGGTGAAAATGATAATAATAATAATAATAATAATAATAATAATAAGAAGAAGAAGAAGAAGAAGAAGAAGAAGAAGAAAAATGATAAATAGAAGAAGAAGGGAAAGAAGAGGGACAACAACAACAACAACAACAACAACAACAACAACAACAACAACAACAACAACAACAACAACAATAAAAGAACTAACAGAAAAAGAAAAGGATAAAGCAACAAAAGGAGAAAAAGAACCAGAAGAAAATAACAATAATAATAATAATAATAATAATAATAATAATAATAATAATAATAATAATAATAATAATAATAATAATAATGACTCACATAACTAAATAGCATAACACAACATTTACCATTCCATAAAACGTCAATGAAAAAAAAATCAAGTAATATATTTCCGACACACCTTCAGAATTTTTAGCTACCAACAGAATATAAAACAGGTAAGACTAATTAGCAGGAGATATGGACAGCAGGCATCGGGAAAAGGAAGGTAATTAATCTGATAAACGTCAATTAGCACGAGTTCGTTATAGAAAACTTTACCGTCTTTCAATAATTAAGGCTTTGTATACCTCTATCTATTTTACCTGTACACCTAATTAAATCACAGCTCAAAATAACACACTCTAAAACACTAAAACCTGTCTCATCAATCACCTTCGGCTCTTACAACAAGTACTTCCAGAGACCACAAAGGAGAGTAATCGAGTTCTTACGACTTTTTTTTTTTTACATTTACGGTGCGGAAGCCTTGTCAAACTATCACTCGGCGCATAAAACAATCAATGGAAATACTAACACAACCTATACCAAAGCCTTATCAAATATAGGTGAGTGAGCCCCGAAATGTTTGAGAATATGGGCTTCGGTACCGTACCGGGGCATGATTCCTGTCTAAGCATTTACACTCCTATTAAAACCTCTTCCTTTTTAGGCCATTCATTCCTTTGAGATCAGCCCCAGCAACTTCACACCCAGGACCCGTTCCGTTCGTGCTTTCTATGAACCAATTGTACGGATGATGGTTAACACTCTCATTACAAGCTCTTCCTTCCTAGTCCATTCCCTTAAGATGAACTCCAACACTACTAGATTATAACCAGCCAGATCCCATTCCCTTCGAGCTCCCTATGAACCAATTGTACGGATGATGGCTAACACTCTCATTACAAAATCTCCCTTCCTAAGCCATTCCCTTAAGATGAGCTCCAACGACACCACTCACCGAGATTCTGCTCCCTACATTCTGCTTAAGACTCTCCTCATCAGACAATTTCTAGATACGAGTCAGTTTGAAAGCGTAAAAAAACATAATATAAATAACATAGCGGGCGTGTAGCAAATTACAACTCGCAGAAATTGGTGTAAAAACGAAGCTGACAATAAAATCTAATGACGAATGGGCTGGAAACAAGTACACGATTCATACTCTTCACCAGACGAAAAGAACATGTTATTGTACACTTATTAGCTATCATTATCACCTCCAGGAAGAACGCGAAGGTAATGAAGCGAGAGGCAATTATAACGAAGCACTCTTATAACGTATCCGCGAAACCGTAGAACGAAAGGGATGCTGGAGGCTGCAGAGTAGAGCATCCTTGGTTGATTGTGGGATGAAGGGACGAAGGAACAGGAGAGAGAGGAAAAGAACAGAAGAAGAGGAAAGAAGAGGAAGGAAAGGAGGAACAAGGACCGAGATGAAGAGGAAGAGAAGAAAAGAAAAGTAGGGAGAACAAAAACAAGAGATAGAAGGAGAGAAGAGGAAAATAGAGGGAGGAATAAGGACCGAAAGAAGAGGACGAAAACAAAAAAAGGAAGAGAAGAAGAGGAAGAGAAATGAAGGAATTTAAAAAAAAGGAAGATGAGGATGAGATAAAAGTCGACACACACACACACACACACACACACACACACACACACACACACACACACACACACACACACACACACACTGCACCCTACAACAAACGAGATGATGAAGAATGTGTCCCACCCTTTTGTAGAACTGATATGGGAGAGAAGGAGGAAGGACAAGGAGAGGGAACGATGCTGGGAGAGGATGCGAAGGACAAGGGAAGGATAGTGGGAGAGAAGGAGGGAAAGGCTAGCGAAGGGAAGGATGCTGGAGAAGGATGTGAAGGATAAAGGAAGGATAGTTCAAGAGGATGCGGGGGAGATGAAAAGGATGCTGAGAGAGGATGCGAGTGGGAGATGAAACAGAGGAGAGGACAAACAGGTAGGAAGGATGCTGTGTAGACGTCATCCTTAGATTAGTTTAGCTGTAAGAGAGGCATGACAAGGAAGCAGGAGAAGGGGAAGATAAAGATGAAAATACAGACACAGTAAGAATCTATAGCGTGGAAAGTTTTGCTGTATGTTCAGATAATACCTCCTTTTATTGCTGGTTTGAGCTTTGGTGAAAGACAAAAAAAAAGAAGGCAAGCTCAAGAAGAAGAGCCTCTGAGACACAAACATGAAAATTATGATAAGGTAACCAAGAGAAATGTAAAAAAAAAAAATGTTACTTCAAATCAACGCTACCTCCAATGTTACTTTCAATGTTACTCTAGATAAATGTTACTTTACCTAGACATTACTTTGAATAGATGTAACTTTCAATGAATATTACTTCTCATATAGAAAAAACAACTAACTTCCAATTGATATTAAAAAAAGTCATCGTTAACACAGGTATAAGTATAAGTAAAAGTATAAGTAAGTATAAGTGAATTAAGTCCATTATTAAATTTTAAAAAAAGGAGAGTAATTAATTAACCTGTACCTGAAGAATCCTGTGTGACCTTGACTTAGTGGTGTGTGTGTGTGTGTGTGTGTGTGTGTGTGTGTGTGTGTGTGTGTGTGTGTGTGTGTGTGTGTGTAATATGTTCCTTTCTTTCTTCACTTTCCTTTTCTTTGCCCATTTCTTAATCTTCCTTTTGCTTCCCATTCCTTCATTTCTCATTATTCCA